>NW_019742557.1:427425-468591 GCF_002891405.2 Cryptotermes secundus | reverse complement strand
CTTTGTTCTGCGTTATTTTCATTTTGTGGCATCCATGTTCTGTAATGTATTGTGACGTGGATGGCATGTGTTTATTGTTAATGCAAAGATGTATCATACTTTTATTAATTTGCTGTTTTTGTATGTCTGTATGTTATATTGTGTACTTATTGTGTACTAACATTCCCCCCTTCGTGTCTAGTTCTCACTAGTCGGCCGTGTGTTCCTTGTATTGATCATTCAGTGTGATTGTTCTTTTTATATATATATATATATATCCTCTGGAGGTATGTATGTTACTGTCTGTTGTAAAGTTCATGTAATGTCTGATATATGAGGTTGTATGTGTCAGTGTATGTATCATTCATATGCAAGTTAAGTCATTCCTACTAATTTTATAAATATAATATTTGCTAAGGTATGCAAATGTTTACTTTTCCTTCCTGTTCTTATGACATCCAGGGTATCTGTTATTGTACCATTGTTACATTACAGAACATGGATATGACAAAATGAAAATAACATGGAGGGAAGGGAGTGTTCATTTATAAACCAAACATATTTTAGTGCAAACAGTGATATGCAGTAGCATGGGATGCATTGGCAACGAACTGGTGCAGTGCGTCAGTTTCATTTGGTGCACAATTGCCTTAAGATGGCCTTGCACAATTCAGTGTGATTTTAATGGCATTTTAAATTAAAGGAGAGGCTGTGAACATTTTTGGATTGCATTTTAGACAGAATTAAGTGAACAAGTGAGATGTTTCTTACATTGGAGTTGTCCAAACACCATGTTGCTAGAGACATCACTTTTCATTCCTTCAGTACTTAAATTTGCATTGCATAGTTTGTTCTTTGTGGACTGTGTCCATATTTCTGTTACTACTGACGAAACCTTTAATGCTGTAGCTAGTAGCTTCATTTTCTTTTAGCCAGGCTATTATGGTAAATATAAAGTACTAGTACATTAATTTTACATGTATTTTATTTATGATTAATAAGTCTTATGGATATTTTTACTTTGATGATGTAACTGTTTTTCATAGTGTTATAGATAAGCTCCTAGCTGCCCAAATTAATTTATGTTTTAATTTTACTAAAAATGTAATTTTGCTGAAGGTCATGACATTACATCCTTTGCTTTAACTATCAACTGTAAAATTAATTTATTTGGAAAAAAAATCAATGTCGTATAGTCATCATTACTGACAGCACGATTTAATAATCCATAGTAATAAAATTTGAAGAAAATTATTCTTTGTTAATTACTTTAAAAGATAATGTATGTACTTATTTGTGTGTGATGAGTCAGGGTAGTGCAGTCGGTATATTAAGTGGCTACTGGCTGGATGATGGAGGGGTCCGAGTTCGAGTCCTGATGGGGTCAAGAATTTTCACTTCCCCGTGTCGTCCAGACCGGCTCTGGGGTCCACCCAACCGACCCAACCTGCTATTCAGTGGCTCCCAGGAGTAAAGCAGCTGAGGCATGAAGCTGACAACTCAGCTCCAACTAGTGCAGAAGTCAAGAAAATGTGGATCTATACATCCACTCCCCCACACACCTTCATGTCATAGTGCTTAATTAGTTAAGCACAGGGACAACTTTACCTTTTACCTTTACTTATTTGTGTGTAAGTGCATATGCATATGTAATCTTTTACATTTTCAGAGCTCTCTAAAACAGCTTTCTATATAGAGTACAGAGGAACCCCAATTTAATCATCCTTAACTTAAACCTTTCCCTCATTTTAATTTTCAGTTTCATCAATAACCAAGTCAGCATTTGCAGTCTTAAATTCGTGTAGCATCAGTGCTGCATGAGTAGTTAACAGCTGAAATAATGTCAGCCAACTATTTATTTATGCATTCTCTGCACATAATGCATGAAGTGAACTCCTATTGGGAAGGTCATGTCTCTCTCCCCACATTTCATATTCAAAGTTATTTCCATGGTTTTGATTAAATCTGGTATTGAGAAAATATTTCTGGGACTGAAATGACACTCTCAAAATTATGTGTAGCTGATTTCCAGTTTCTTAAGACAGTAGAGCCTAGCCATACTAAGTTCTTTTTGTGATTAAACAGTAGACCAGAGATAAGACTCATGATATACTCTGTATCATCATGACTGCTTCTGTTCCAACTCGTGTTAGGTTGACACTTAGTCTGTGGTTTTGAGGGGCGGCTCAATCAAAAATTATAGAGTGAATATGATTTTGATTTATATCAGTCAACTGTGAGCTCAGATGCAAAGTAATTGATATCCTCATATCATAAAATCTGCATGTAGTAACATGTATACTTCATTAATATGTAACTTTTATTTTAAATATTTCTTAATACGGTGAGTATTTAATGAAATACAGGTAAAGATTGCTTCTGACCCAGTCTACTAGTAGTAGCCCTATAACAATAAATTTGAATCTACAACCTGATGTAATGGGTTATTGATGTTCATTTGTTTCTCTTTCTGTTGTTGAAAAACGTTGTTGCAGCCTGGATGGAAGACTGATGACATGACGTGTACATTATTAGGATAAAATAATTTTGATTGATAATGATGATTGAAGTAAGTTTTATGACATTTGAGGTTTTTGTGGCAATGAAGATTCAGATTGTATTCTAAGTTATGATACTGTGTTGTCTAATAGGTGGTTACCAATGCACATGAGAATCCTGTTGCCTCTCTTGTCACTTTTACTGTCAATATGATGGCAGTAGGTTCTTCCAGAACATTAATCGTCGCCCAGCAGACTACATGGTGTCATAATCCAGAAGACCACAATTGAAGTTCTGTTCACAAGATATAGTTGCCGCAACCAGGAAACACTTTACCACATCTTTGAATGAATGAATGAATGAATGTATAATGGGTGGGCCTTCTTGGCCCTTGCACTGTGACCACAGTGATCTATTGTGCCTAACCACATCCTTGGTCTTTATGTTTGGATCTTCTTTTCTAAACTGACATGTGACTGGTTACAGATTAAGGAAGCTGGTGTTGTTAAAGGTAATGTGAATCACTGGGTATGTAATATTCAGTCATAATGTAAGCATTATGTCATAGGAATGACAGTAGTATTATATTGTAGCATCCTGTTGCACTTAGTATTAATTAGTTCTAAAGCCGTATGTGCAACAAATTATTAAAGCTTATTAAAAGCTAGTCACTTTAAAAGTTTTTCATGACATGTGAAAACAAGAAAAGGAACATAACACAGCAAGAATGAATACACACATATGCACCAGGTGAACCATACATCAACAACGAAGCAGCAACACAGAAAGACAACAATTTCCTCACCCATAACTCATTAACACCTGATGATGACCACTTTGGTCAAAACATGTCATTAAAGTGACTAACTCTTAATAAGTTTTAATAAATTGTTGCACATAAGACTGTAGAACTAATTACCACTGAATGACAGTAGGATATAGCAGCTGAAAGGTAGGATTTATGGTTCTCACTGCAGTGATAATGAAAAGTTCTGTCTTCTCTTATATAAGGCTGTGTAGTCCATTGAAAGTCAACTGACTTTTGGAGACATGTTCCTCCAAAACAATGGATAACATTCAACAGACTACACTGTGTTATATCCCATAAGATAGAAGTCTTCAACTGAAAGGTGCAAGAACATTCAGCCTATTTCAGACAGATATTATATACAAGATTTAAAGAGTTGAAGAAGAAATAAATTGTCATTGTTCTATTGTTCTGTAGCAATAAATATCAAGATCTGAAAAAGACTCCAAAAGGAACATTTATGGTATGCATCCTGTTGTGTGTCATACAAAATGGGACAATCTACACAACAGTAATTCTGAAACAGATGAACAGATATTACTGGTCAACATTTGTTTTTATTAGCTGTTGGTGATAATGCTACATGACTTGACTCTTTTATTGGGTCATTTTCAGACATACAAGAATACTGGTTCTCGAATTACATCATCAATTAGTATGAATTCATATTGTGTTTCTATGAATCTTTGTAGCAACAAATACACTTTAATTTAAATGTGGTTAAAATTCAGTTCAGAACTTGACATTAAAAGGATAAAAATTAAAATTAGAATTAAAATAGCAATTAATGTATTTATAACATATAAGTGTTATTTAAGACTTTGTGACCAGTACATATCTGTATATGTGTTGTTTTTTTTTTTGATCCACTGTGGTGATGATAGTTGTGATGTGGGGTAACTGTGTGCTGGGATCATTCCTCAGAATATGGGTCATGTTGGTTCTTGACCTTCCTGGAAAATGAGGTTTACTCAGTTTTATATATATTACAATCAATATTATGTAGGACATCTCATATATTCATATCTATGGTGGTTACCTGTTGTATGAAGGTTGTACTTGTTATTTTGGGTGTCACACTCAGGTTATTTATATGTGGAGTTGGCTATAACCGCCCACAGCACTACCCCCCTCCCCCACCTCATACCACTCGATCATACACAGGTACCCCTTAACAATTAGTTCCAACATAACTGCTACAGCATAATAACACCACCACGGGAACTGTATATATACACAACATCAAATTTGAATATGTAAATATTCACTTACTAACACACACACAAACACTATGTTATAATCTAAATTGTTACAGCCTGCCTGCTGAACTGGAATGCCTGAGGAACATTTTCAGGCAGAATGGCTGCTGCAACCGACAGATTTGCAACGCCCTCAGTCTGTCCTGCAAAGGATGCCATGTCCAACATTACACAGGATTCAGTTGCTTTCCTGCCATGTGTCACGTTGATATACAATGGCAGTAGCAGAGTGCTGCCCTGGCACAACTTCAGGTCAGTTCACCTCCTGCCAAGGAAGATCTTGATTCTTTTGGTTACTCAAGAATGACCAGGGACTGAAGGCACTGGGTGTATGCAGTATCCCCTGTGAATGCAATCAGGTCTTCATTGGACAGGCAGGACAGTGACCGAAACCAGGTTGAAGAAGTACCGTTGGCGTATCCAGCTGGAAGATGCAAACAAGTCAGCCATAGCAGAACACAGTATCAACTGGCAGCACTGCATCCAGGTGCATTACACCAGCATCCTCTCCAGTAAAGCCAGACAAATGGGTCACACCATCAGGGATGTGACTGAGGTTAAGCTCAATCCAAATAATATAAAGAGGGAGAATGGCTTCTGCCCAAGCAAGTCATGGAAACCTCTCATGTTCTCCCTGAAATATCATAAGAAGCCTCCCTCGGAGGATCCTATAGATAGGTTCTCCACAGGGCCATGCAGATCCACGCACCCTGCTCTTATCAGGGCACCAACTGTGCCCTCTCAAGAACCAATCATCCCTAGGCCCTTCCTGTCCTGGCCTCCCTTCAAAACTTTTGCTCTTTTTTATGCCCACTGCATGCCTGCAACTCACACACTCAACTTCTGCTCCATTCTCAACTGATCCCTGTCAGCACAACATTACTACTTTCTCAGATCTGCACTAGCAGCCCTTTTCAGGACCAAGGCTATTTAACCATGTCTCATCTCCTACTGGTTCATGATTTTCTGTGATGAAACCAGTTGAAGTTGGCAAGTTGTCTTGAACTCAAATTAGTTCGCTCTGTTCTGTGAGAGCCAATGGGAAATTATCAGTTCTCTTGCAACCCCCTCCCATTTTCCTGTGTAAACACAAGTCTTTGGCAGGTGGGTTGCTCTGCTTGTTGCCTCTTTCTTGCTGATTTCTTGTGTGGCCTATTCTTCAACCCTGAAGATGGAAGTGATATCCTCCTCTGAAACGTAGTTGGCTTTCAAGGGACTGCAGAGCATTATATACCAGAAGATGGGGTTCTTCATGCTTACTCCAACTTGTAGTACAACTTTCCACTCTCATTTTACAAAACAATACAATATTAAATTTTACAGAGATAATTGTTTTCTTACCAATTTCATTTCCTCCCAGCCTCATTCAGTACTTTTGGCAGTCCAAGAAGAGAGTTTATCAGTTCCGAATTACGTTTATGGGTGCATACTGGTGGTTCTCCCTTGTGTAAGAGGAATTGCATTATCCAATTGGCTAATTCTCTAGCATTCCCTGCATACAGCTGAAACATTCCATATGAAGCACTAAGCTACCTAAAGGAATAAGATAAGAGGAATATTTAATTTCATTCCAAAATTTGTTTCTATGTTGTGTAACTAGAATGGATTATTGGATTAAAGGTCCAAAGAAAGAATGGAAAATATTTTGTTCACTACAAGGAAAATTTTGAATCAAATACCTAGTGTTTTCCTATTATGTATATGCACTACCTTATTTTCAGAGTATCTTCAATTTGATACAATACAGATCACTTTTCATGCCAGCATGCAATATAGTTGCTGTATCTCCATATTGAAAATATTCATAGAAAACTATGTGCAAGTTATTTTAGATAAAATCCAGTGCCTATTCCACTTGAAGGTACAAGGTGAAGAGAATGGAGAATGTGAAATTAAAAAACAAATATAGTCTACCCAAATAGTGATGAACATGAGCTTTTTAAGTTAGAGTGTGATTTGTATAGTGGATAGTGTACAATTTTTCGAATCGGGATAAACCCCCAGCTTTCAAAATTATAGAATATATTTAGGTTAAGAAGAGTACTTACTATATTCTGGGAAGTGACACTGTGTGATCTGGTTGAAGTTCACTGATGTTTTGGAGGAATGTTGTTGAAATCCTACTGGTATGCATGGCGTTACATCCCAGAAGATAGTACTAGTATCAGACTACATGATGTCACATTCCAAAAGATAGTATGTTCATAATCACTACACTGAGAATCTCAATTCCAACATATAACTATTGAATTTATTGTTGGTTTACACGAAAATTTGTCAGGTAGTTTTGATTTTTGTTCATATTTATTCAATATATCCCTTACTATATATAATTCTTGTATCAGATTCTGTATGTTTTCTAAAAAAAAAATAGATCTTAATGCAAAGAAATTTTGGTACACACCAAAAATATAAACTTAAGTAAGATTTATAACTTTGATTGTAAACATTTTTATGTGTTGTATATTTAATTGAAATATAAGCAAGTTCATACTTTTCTCTATTCTTTATTAAATATGTCAATAATAAGCTTGAATGTTCCTGTACAATACCAATTATTTCCACAAAATTTCAGCACAGGACAATTAAGATTGTAGATATTGGATACTGATTTGTATCATCAGTAACTGAAGATTATGACCGTCAAATTCACAAACAGTATATATTCAATTATAGTCTCTCTCTCCAATCATATTGTAGTCTAAATTACCTCTTGATCCAGATAACGGCCATCTTCCAGTTGGATGGCAGGGGATGTGAATGCCATCCTTAGTAGGCAGAGAAACAGCATGACAGTTCCTAGCTGTTTCATTGCTAGAAGAGAAGCAGAGCCATTTGAGAAAAGCGTCAAAACCTTTAAGCAAATCAGTAGTGCCAGAATCCTCTTCATTTCCTGTTGGCTTCTGTGGTTGTTGCTATCAGACAGTGTACAGTATAATGCAGAAAGCTGTGCCTGCTACTGCTTTGACTCTAGGCAGCAATACTTGGTTTAATGAATAAAGCAACCTACGTATTACAAATATTATGTCTCTGGACATTATATATTGCCTGTTTTTATGAAAGAAACACTGTTAGGACAATGGATAATGTCCAGAAACATAATACATAGGTCGTACCGAAAGTCACGAGCAACTTTTTTTTTGCATGCAACCTGGGAACAGCAGACAAAAGAGAGTACGGTGGTAGGTGGAACCAGCTGTTGTGTTAACCTTGAGTGTCTTGTGACATCAATAGCATGCATAACGTGACCAGTATCANCTACATTTAAAAATAAATATTCAGGACTGTGCATGCGCTTCTACTAGCGGCGTGTGCGCGCGCTTCCACTAGCGGAGTTTAAATGCCTGACTGGTCACAACTGGGTACTTTGGCCACGACGACCTTACTCATGACTGGCACAAACTGGGCACTTCGGCACTTAAAGGTTAAGCAAATCAGTAGTGCCAGAATCCTTTCATTTCCTGTTGGCTTCTGTGGTTGTTGCTATCAGACAGTGTACAGTATAATGCAGAAAGCTGTGCCTGCTACTACTTTGACTCTAGGCAGCAATACTTGGTTTAATGAATAAAGCAACCTACATATTACAAATATTATGTCTCTGGACATTATATATTGTCCTGTTTTTATGAAAGAAACACTGTTAGAACAATGGATAATGTCCAGAAACATAATACATAGGTCGTACCGAAAGTCATGAGCAACTTTTTTTTGCATGCAACCTGGGAACAGCAGACAAAAGAGAGTACGGTGGTAGGTGGAACCAGCTGTTGTGTTAACCTTGAGTGTCTTGTGACATCAATAGCCGCATAACGTGACCAGTATCACTCCTAACAAAATGGCCAACAACGATATGTCGTTTCGCCAGTGTGCTGTCATCGAATTTCTTGTGAAAGAGGAAATCCCTGTTGCAGGAATTTACCAGAGACTTCAGCGTGCTTATGGAAGTGTGTGCATGGGTGCGAGCAGTGTTCGAAGATGTGTGAAACATTTTAAAGATGGGAACACCAGCATCAAAGATGAGCCTCGGAGCGGTCATCCTCGAACATCCTCAACTGAACGCAACAAGGAAAGAGTGGATGAGATCATTCAAGATGACAGGCATGTGACTGTGGACACAATAGCCAAAACAAAAACTTGGAATAGGGCACAGTGCAGTACAGGAGATGATTGAAAGCTTAGGCTATAGGAACTGCAACCTGGGCAAACCATCAATGCTGCTCGTTATATCCAGACGCTGCACAAGCTCCGTCGTGCATTGCACGATAAACGTCCGGGATGAAACATCATCATCCTGCATGACAATGCTCACCCCCACACCGCTCGCCTCACATTGGAAGCAGTTGCAAAGATGGGGTGAGGAGTTCTTCCACACCCCTCCTATAGCCCTGATCTGGCACCCTCCGACTACCATCTTTTTGGATTTGTGAAGGATCAGCTGCGTGGACAACGTTTTGAGACAAGGGAGGCAATTCAGAAAGCAGTGTGTCAGTGTCTTCGGATGGCTGGAACGGAATTTTACAGAAGGGGAATTTTCAAACTCCCAGAATGCTGGGAGAAATGTGTACAAAAAAGTGGTGATTATGTGGAAAAATAAAGAAAGGTCTGTAGATTGAGGTGGTGTATTTGGTTTGTCAATAATAAAGCATGTTACTTTACAAAAATTGTTGCTCATGACTTTCAGTATTTCAGTATTTATACTACTGTACCATCGTCACAAACTTTTAGATCTTAAAAGCTTTCTGTCTTTCTGTTCTGGTATATACAAGCCATATCATCATATGGTGCCATGGTAGTAAATAAGAGAAAATATGTTATGGTGCAGCCATTTGTTTGATGGCACATAAACCCTACGGCTGATGAGCCATCATTGAATAGTACTAGAATGTATTCAGACTGCCATCATAGTGGATTTAAATTTAAAATAATTTCTTGTTGCAGAATTAGTCTCTGCCACTCAAAACAGGACCTCAAAAGGACCGTCAGCTGAGAACACTTTCTTCACTTTGTTATTAAATCTAAATTTCTTTTAACAGTGGTGACAGGGTGTGTTCCCCTGTCCCTCCTGGGGACTGGATACTTTAAGCACATTCAGCCAAAAGCACATAATTTCAGTCAAAATATTCATGGTAGAGTGAGTTAGAAGAAAGAAATGTATACCATAGACATCTACAAACATTTTACTTCAAGCTGAAGGAAATACTGCACATTTAAGAAAAATATGGCACTGTGCATATGACCAGTAATTAACATAGTGTGTCGCCTGGTGTTAGCCATGGAACTGCACTGAACAGTGTATCCTGTTGCCATTCTCCAGTGCAGGTGACAAGAATGGTGAAACTATACATCCACTCCATATGTCTTCAAGGCACAGTGCTTAATTAATTAAGCAGAAAAAGGAAACTTTACCTGTTTATCTCATTGTGTTAAAATAAACGTTATATGTTATTTTCTGTTTAATGCCAAACATATGTGGTTTTGATATTTTCTTGCATGTTTGTTTCAAAATATAGAAGTAAAAATGACACATTTATTATGATATTTGTTGTTATGTTGCTAAAAATAATGTTCTTATCAATTCCCACTAGTTTAGGAAACAAAATGCATTTCAGAACAAACTCAGTATATTATATTCATAATGCCACTTACCACAGAAACTGCAGAAATGAGACAACTGCCAGCAAGATTGAAAGTTCTCAAACTGCAATAATGAATTGGTACAGCATGCCTTAAGTACTTTCCGATACACCCTCTCCTTCCACCACCTCAGTAAGACCCAAAGGAACTAGTGGGGGGGTACATATCTTTGTTTTTATTTCAGAGGAGCTCTTAGGGTTACAATAAGGGGTTCTTAGTTATCTGTTATGTGTTGATGCCATCAGATGCAGGAATTGGAGTGAGTGGACTGTAGTTGGATCAGCATGTGGTCCGTTTTCACATCCTCCCTTCTCTTTCCTAGGGGTTTTGTTTTGTCGCAGACAGAAAATCAATCCATTTGGTTTAATCAAAAAGGGGCTATATAACATTTTCTGCATTTCACTAATTTCTCTTCTCTCAGGAGGTCACTATGACACACAGAGTACATAATGAACTCAAAAGAGTTCCTGTGGATGATCATTTTATTGTCTGAAGGTAAGCATACCCCTGAGGCTAGGCTAAGCATAGGTAAAGAAAGCTTCACACATTCTTAACGTTGGCAGTAGATGAAGTGAGTTGTTAGCTTCATACTCTGGAGAAAGCCACTGTATTCATTTTATATGTTGGAGGGCCCCTTTGCTGTTCTAGATATGTTGATGAAAAGAAAACTCTATCCTCTGCCAGGAATCGAACTGCAGTTTCCAACCTGTAGTCAGGCACTTTACAGAATAATTAAAATAGATATTGGTTTAACATTTATTAAACCATTTTTTAAAGTATGTGTATTTGTATAAATGATATTGTAATGGAGTTTGCGTGCAAGTGGTAAATATTTCTGGAATCATACCATGAGCAGCTTAGTATGAAATCTCTGAACAATTAATTACTTACCTCTAATTGGGTTACAAGAAAAGACAGCATTTATATCTTTATTTAGAATCATGAATTAAATTACTAAATTTGTTTGTTTACACTTGAATCATTACTGAATAAATTCATAACCAGACCTGTATACATGTTAAATTCTGTGGTGAAATATGATTTCAACATGGCAGGTGCTAGAAATTATTAACTGTATACAATATGTAGTTCACATTATGTAAATTATAAAACTGATACAGAATTTGTATTTTAAAATGAGAAGAAAACTGGACCATATGTTGGATGAAAGTTCTGTACATTATTTGCTGTATGTTTGTCAGGCTTAACATCCCACAGTACAGTTTAGGTATATCTGTTTATGAGGAAAGCCCACAGAAAGACTGTGATAAGGAAGAAATCTGAGTCCATCTTTTCTTTATAGACATTAATTTGTACTCATATTATTCTGCCTTCCAGAATATGTTAATGGTCAAAATATATAAAAAGCTTATTTTTTTCTATGTGAGAAGAAAGGCAATAAGAATGTTAACTGAGATGAACTATTTGAAAGTGGTAATAATTACAGAAATAAGCAATTCATAACTTGTACTCTTCACCTAACATTAACAGAGTGTTTAAAGGGAGCAGAATAAATTTTGGGGAGCATTCAGTGCACATAGGAGAAATAAAAATTCATATAAAATACTTTTTGGAAAATATTATGGTATAGAGACAACTTGGGGGGATGGAACTATAAGGTTTATTTCAGACTCTGTCCATCATCTGGTATATAAAAGACAAAAAACAACAACGTTTCAGAGACTGGATCTGTCTCTGTCCTCAGGTAGATGGGGCAAGATAGACCTACTCAGTTGGGCCCGTTAGAAAGAGCTAGTCTGAATCACTCAAATTCGTCTATTGATTGAGGCTAGCTCTTTCTAACGGGCCCAACTGAGCAGGTCTATCTTGCCCCATCCACCTGAGGATGGGGACAGATCCAGTCTTCGAAACATTGTGGTTTTTTTGTCTTATATATACCAGACGATGGATAGAGTTCAAAATAAACCTTATAGTTCTATACAGCATACACCATCATCAGAATCTTTAAAGTCAACTTGGTGGGACCTTGTTGCAAATGAATGGGGCATGTAGCATGCATGAGGGATGAGAAATGGATGCAGAATTTTAGTCAATACTTGATGAACAAAGACCTTTTTTCTTGCTTAATTGATTATCATCTGCAAAATTGGAAATCCACCATAAAGTTAGTCAAACTATGTTGTAAATTGTTAATTCTTTCACATAGTGAGGACATGTGGAAACTATAGTAATTGAGACTTGGTTGGCTGTGGATGTAAGTTAGCGGGTGTTTAATTTCTCACAGGGACATAATTTTTCTGTTTATCATTTCATCTAGGAGCCAGGATAGCATAGTTGGTATAGTGACTGGCTGCAGGCTGGACGACAAAGTGATAGTAGTTCAAGTCCCTGTAGGGTCAACAATTTTCTCTTCACCACAGCATCAGACTGGCTTCGGGGCCAACCCAGCCTCCTATAGAATGGGTACCAGGGAATCTTTCGGTGAGTTAAACTGGCAGGGGCGTGAAACTGACTACTCACCTCCAGCTAGTGCTAAGGTTAAGAAAATATGGATCTATACTTCAACTCCCCCATGCGCCTTCATGGTGTAGTGCTTAATTAGTTAGGCACAGGAACAACTTTAACTTTTTACCTTTTCATCTAGGCTGAATGATACCAAGGATCTTGTCAATGTGTTCCTGTAGCTCCTCATGCAAGGGTAACGTGGGCAGAACGTAGATCTGACCACTCACAAATATCAGTAGGTGTGAATAGCCATGCTGTTGAAGTGCCTCTAAACCCATTTACTGCTGCAGTATTATGTCTGTAAACCTCTCAGTACCGTTTAATTATTGCAGCTTCCCAGAAACAGGAGGCAGGAAGAGTAGTGGTGGCTTAATTCTTTTAAGCCTAAAATGCATATAAATAATATTTCAAAATCCCATTCCTAACCTCATGGAAAACACTCTGCATCTTCAGTTAGTGCATTTTCGACACAGAGTAAGTGTGAGTCCAGAAGCGACACTCGTCAGTCCTTTTCATCATTGCATAGCCAGTCCATGCTTCCTAGAACAGTGGCAGCCATATTGATGTACAGTAAATAGAGCACTGCCCCTCTGTATCTGTTGTTTTAGCTCAGAGAAAATTTAGTGTGACATAGCTTGGGTCTACTATTCCACATAATGGATGACACTGAAAATCAAAGTACAAATAAAATCATTTCTGAATGTGAAAAGTGACATCAGTAATACGAATGGCTTTCAGTAATAGATTTTTTCCTTAACAAATGAATATGGAGAGCAGTGGAAAATATGTGTACTCCATTTACATACATGTCAACTCTTATTTGGATATATTCTATTTTTATAATATTATTTAAGCCTCCTATCCAATGGGTACAGTGGGCTCTTTCTCCGGGTATAAAGCTGACTGCTCACTTCCATCTAGTACCGAGGTCAAGGAAGGTGGAGCTTTACCTCCACTCCCCCATAAGTATTCAGGGCATAATGCTTAACTAATTAAACACAGGGACATTTTTCCTATATTGAAGGTTGACCATATGCACAGAATATGACCCAGTAAATTCGTTATACACGTGTATGTACTGATATTCTGACAGCCAGTTAGGCTTACCTGTAAACGGATAAGGACCGGTTAACTTTATGTTTAGGTTATTTTATATGGTAATATATTTTCATGTATAGTGCATGAGAAATTTTGGCATCAAATTTCATCAAACTCCCAAAACATGTGATTTTAAGTACTGCTTATTCCAAACATTAGACAAAGTGGCGTAAAGTTTGTTACAGTTGAAGAATGCCGTCTTCTGGGATTTGGCGCCGTGTAGATATTTTGTTAACCGGCCTTTCGGATGAACGTATCGCCTCCATCTTCAGGGTATAAGAAATCCGCGAGCGATGAACCAGCGTGAACAGGTGGCTCACGCGATATGTTCCTCCGAAACGTCAGTTAAAAAATATCTACACGGCGCCACATCCCAGAAGACGGCATTCTTCATAGTCACCGCCGTGAAAACCTGAAATCTTACATTTGTTACAGTTAATAGGACTTGTCGACTGGAGACATAAAAAAATCCTGATTGTAATGATTATTACGAGAGCGTGAACATAGAAGCCTTGCTTTTTTAAAAATGTCAGATATGTCAGGATCAATGAAGCTGAGTAAGACATTTTGGTATGCTTGGCTTATTCTCAGGATGACATCTGTCACTTACACTTATTTATGCAATAAATGTATTCGTCAGTTCCAGGTTGAGGAAGATATCTCGCGTCGATATATACGAACTGTACTGTAGCTGATTGCTTCGTCTTCCCCCTGGGTCTCTTGACAACCTTGCCCTTATTTTGCGATGCAGAAGAGTGACTGTGGAATAAGGGGTGGTTTACACGCCTCATGCTCTTCAAACCTACTGTGGGACTCATATAAGGGCGGTCAATCCAGCCCTTGTTTCGGCAATTAATTTTAACTCACTATCCAGATTGGGCTGTTTCCTATTGACCGCAGGTCGGACAACATCAAGAGAGAAATCTTATATAACCTACTCAGCATATTTTGAAGATATGTCAAACGTATAAAAATTTTATTATTAATAGAATTCTGTTTCTCTCCTCTTGCTCCCACTTTGGAACATTATGCTGATTTCCAAGTTTCATGATCATTTTACAGACGGTAGGACTCCTTGGACTAGTGATCAGCTCGTTGCAAGGCCGTTACCTAAACACAGGACAACACAAACACAGAATAAACGCATACACACACAAAACATCGATGTCTTGTGCGGGACTCGAACTCACAACCCCGGCTTCCGAGCGAGCGAAGACGGTACATGCTTTAGACCTCTCGGCTACCGTGACCGGCATTAATATAATTAATATTTAAATATTCTATGCTCTGTCAGATATCCTACAGGTGTTAAGACACATAAAATGAAATCTAGTGTGGGCCCCGCTTGATGTTGTCCTACCGTTCCAAATTATAGGCATTACTAATTTTAATTTTTTAATTCGCTTAGTTGAGGGGTGGGACCGCCTCTGTTGTCTAGTGGTCAATGTTCCTGTCTACAGATCCATAGGTCCGGGTTCGATTCCCGGCGCTACCAGATTTTTTTCTGAGAAATAGTGGGTATGGAACGGGGTCCACTCAGCCTCGTGATGATAATTGAGGAGTTACTTCAAGGAAATAGCGGCTCCGGTCTAGAAAACCGAAATTAACGGCCGTGGGAATTCGTCGCCCTGACCACGCGACACCCTCTATCCGCAAAAGTTGACACTGAACTTCGCCGACAAGAGGCGGTCGCTCGGTCGGTATAGTTCGCTTGCGGACTAAAATCACGGAGGCTTTTTTTAGTGGGGGGTGGAGTCCAGCTGGGTCCACTCGGCACAGCGGCCATTGAGGGGCCTATCGTAGCCTACCCCGGGTGATTATGATGATGGAGAATTTGGTGGAATGAAGATTGGCAGGGGAAACCGAAGTACTCGGAGAAAACCCTCCCCAGCGCCACTTTGTCCACAACAAATCCCACTTGACCAGGCCTGGGATCGAACCCGGGCCGCCGCGGTGGGAAGCAAGCGACTAACTGCTTGAGCTATGGCGCGGACCAGGCATTACTAACTAACGAACTGACTCCAAGGAGGAAAATCCTTCCTCTGAAGCCAATATCCACTCAGCTAGTCAAAAACTGCCCCTTATTTTATGGAACTCAAACGTTCATTACTTTCATTAATCTGTTAACAGATACGGATCTGCATTGTACCCAATGTGTTTAATTACGTGAGATATGTACATTTAAGGCCTGATGATGACCAATTTTGGTCGAAACATGTAGCATAGCTATATTTGCAATAAATTAAAATGCACATAAACATCTACTATCTCCATTGCAGATATTTCCATACCACTCGTTGTGTTGGCGGTTATATTACAGATAAAAATCAAACTTAGTAAATATTTATCTGTAATAATTATATGCATTTAATTTGAAATCTCAAAATTAATTACACAGCAACTTCGTTGGGTCGAAAAATGAATTTGAACAATGAAACAAATGAAAGATTCAGCACGCGGTTTTCAGAAATAGGCCAAATATATTGAAAAACATCATTCGACACCAAAGTTGCCCAAAGCAGGTGGTCGGTATTTCTAAACTAGGCATTTCGTTTATTGTAAGGAACGAGTTAGAGTATTCGTCAGTTAGAAATGCCAATATTTCGGGCACAGCTTTTGGCGTCACTCTTCGGAAGGTTGTACGAGACAGTGGACATATGTCTGAGTCAGAACACAGAACTCTAGGAGGCGGTCAGTGACTTCCTGAACCGGTTAAAGTAGACTGGTTAGTCTGCATGTTACAAGCGAAACATGACCTTGAACTTAAACCTGATAGCTTTGTTTCCCTTTTGTTAAATTAGTGTTAGATACATGTCCCTGAGCAATAGAAACAAGACGAGGGGTACGGAATCGCGCCCTGTGCCCTCTTTGATTGACTCCGAGACCCTGCAATAATATCTCAGATTTTGCTTTGGTATGTTAACTTTATGCCGGTCACTGTAGCCGAGCGGTCTAAGGCATGTCCTATCTCCGGTCGCTCGGAAGCCGTGATCATCGGTTCGAATCCCACACAAGGTATGGCTGTTTGGTATGTGTACGTGTTTATTCTGTGTTTGTGTTGTCCTGTGTTTAGGTAGAGGCCTTGCGACGAGCTGAACACTCGTCCAAGGAGTCCTACTATCTGTAAAATAATCAAAGCGAAAAACAAACAAGACACCGTAAGGTATAAGAGGAACGGAATAAGTAAGTAAATGTTGAACTTATTATTTTAATTATACATATATAAATTTTCATATTAATTCGTGTCAAACATAACAATTCACCAAATGACTCACTCACATTTTGTGGTGCATAACTGAGTTTATTGGCCAGAATGCGGTGTCGCCACGTGCTTCGGTATAATGGACCCATACACAGGTGATACAATTAATGAATTTTTTACCATTGAATTGCGACATTTGGTGAATTGTTATGTTTGACGGGAATTAATACGAAACACGTATCTATTGTAATATAAACACAAAACGTGATGCATTCCTTAAAGATTTCTGCTTTAAATTATGGGAACAGACGTTTCGTTTGAACACTTCCATCTTCTTGGATATAACACCGTATAGTCCGTTGAAAATCAACGTATATTTCGGAGGAAATGTCGCCTCCAGCTTCAGGTTCGAAGAATAAGCCAATATAAAATCCAGCGTTAAGCATGTAGCAAACAGAGCTTGTAGGTGGAGGCATGTAGGTCCGAAATGTCAGTTGACTTTCAACGGACTATACAACGTTATATCTCAGAAGATAGAACTGTTCATAATCACAGCTGTGAGAACCTCAAATCCTACAGTTGTTTCTTTTATTTAATTCAAGCGCCAGAATTCCACCAAGTTCTAAGACTGATGAAATGAAGCGTAACTTCCATGCAGTTTCTGAAACGGATATGTCCGCAGTTACAAGGTAAAACTGTCCCTGTGCTTAACTGATTAATCACTACACTATAAAGACCTACGAGTATGTATAGATCCACATTTTCTTGACCTGGGCACTAGTTCTAGGTGAGTAGTCAGGTTTACTCTCCTGCCGCTTTACCCCAGAGGAAAGATCCCCCGGTACCCGTTGGATAGAATGCTGGGTGGGCCCAAAAGCCGGTCTGGACGACGTGGAGAAAAGAAAATTCTTGATCATACCGGGACTCGAAATCCGACCTCTCGGTGGTCCAACCTGTAGCCAATCGCTATACCGACTGAGCTATTATATTATACTATTTATAACTTTTAACGGCGTTATCAGTAGCTCAGTGTATATAACGTGGAATGATAGGATACTCAGTGAATAATAAGTCGGAAAGAATGTGAGAGGAATTTAAGGTCGTGGATTGGGAAATGTCAGAAAAACTCAGAATACCCAATGCTCTTGCTGATATTCAAACCGGGCATCTCCCAAATCAAAGAAACGTTACCGCTAGAATACACTTTCTCGGTATGTCATAATTATATTATATTATATTACGTTAATGCCGGTCACGGTAGCCGAGCGGCCTAAGGCATGTACTGTCTTCGCTCTCTCGGAAGCCGGGATCGTGGGTTCGGATCTGTTTCCTGTGAGGTACGAACTGAATTCTTATACACTGCTGGTCAAGGTAGCCGAGCGGTCTAAGGCGTGCACTGTCTTCGCTCGCTCGGAAGCCGGGATCGTGAGTTCGAATCCCACTCAGGGCATGGATGTCTGTGTGCATTTTTCCGTGTTTGTCTACAGGCAGAAGCCTTGCGACGAGCTGATCACCCGCCCAAGGAGTCCTACCGTATGTGTAAGATCTAGAAAAACCGAAGTGAACGGAGAATCTCATGGAGGTAGGCCTAGGCCCACTGGGGCTGTAGTGCCAAGGGGAAAAAAATATTACGTTAATGCGTTATACTGTGTTACGGCAAGTTGTGTTGTATTATTCATGTGATGCTAACCTCGGAGTAGACGTAAAGAGAGATTTCAGCCACTTGACTCCCACGAAAAGAGCCCCGGTATGCATTTCATAGATTTATTGTATTATTACTAACAGCTGTTCTGTGAAATCAGCAGGAGAACATTATGCAGAAAACACAATACATTTAATACAAAAGAAGAACTGACATGGTAGCTGGTTAGGAATGGATGGAATTACGCGCCCGAAGATTGTATTAAATTATAAAGCGGAAGAACACAGAGGCACAGAAGGATGTAAGAAAAACTGGAAAGATGAATTTCATTGAAAGAGGAACAGCCCATAAAGCTAACCTTCGAAGCACAAAGGAAAGAACACACAGAATGAATTTAAAACTTTATTTTCCTCTCCTTTTGCGACGTAAGCGCTCGTATTCAACGCCAGTTTCATCTCTTTTTTCTTGAATTATTTAGCGATTGTGTACCGAGTACAGAGGTTACATAATGCCGATTGAGATGGAAACATAATTATGAGAGACATGTAAGTAAGGATTCGGAAGGAGAATGACGGAACTTCTGTCAACGTGCTACTGCGGCATTCGTAAGTAATTCAATTCCACGAATTACTGCAGTCAGGATATCCAGCTAGTAACCCGGCCTATGTTTTCGAACTGAGGGTCTCCAAGATACAAATTTGGAATACAGTTAATTTGACCATAGCTGTTTCCATGGTTTTAACCACCTGACGGAGAATACTTGTTTTGCAAATATCAGGTTCGTTTCAAGTCACGGAAGACGAAACCCATCATAATTATATACTCGACAGTGAATTTTGTTACATGTAACTTAGAGCTGTGTTGTGTAAGCTTGTTTGAATACTATCACATAAAGAAGGAAATATCTGGGAGAATAACCGTTGTGTATGTATACACACGCCTCTCCAATGAAGATAATGGAGGAGGAGGGGCTGCAGCTTAAGAAGTGTGGATCCCATACCGCAGAGACAAGTCTTCTGTCATCTACTAAGAGATGCTGATGACGTCACATTCCACACCTCTTTCGCTCTTCGGGTTAATTACACGTATAATTAATTACCGTTATTATTGGGCGACTGGAGAATATTTCTTGTCGTTATGGAAGATTCATTCTTAATACTGGAAAGAAAAGCTGAATTTTTCGAAAGAATTTTCTTTCCTTTGGCGCTAAAGTCCCAATTTGGGCCTTGGCCTACCTCCTCCAAACTCTCCCCTTTTCACTTCGGTTTACTAGAACTTAAACATTCCATAGGACACCTTGGACGGGTGATCAGCCCGTCGCAAGGCCTCTACCTGTACACAAACACAGAAAAACGCACACGCACAAATACCAAACATCCATGCCCTGAGTGGAATTCGAATAGACGGTTCCGGCTTCCGAGCGAGCGAAGACAGTACATGCCCTAAACTGCTCGGCTACCGTGACCGGCGAAAGAATTGTGAAATAATTTATTTTGCTTAATGAAAAATTTGGTCGATGATGAGTTCCTTGTCAAAGAATAAAAATTCTTCGGAACAAGATGTAACATGTACTCCAAAATGCGTTTTTCTTTCTACAAATATTAAGCTTTACCGTACAGCCTCCTCCTCTAGCACATGAAGTTTAAATTGTGATTTTCTGGGTGAAGATATCTTGTAATGCTTTAGGTAGTTTATGCTGTTTCGGAGGAATTTCCATGATCATGGAAGCAGCATGTTCCTCCGAAATATAACTAACCATCAATCATATTAAACGTTCCGTAAAGCAGTCTAAATTTTCACCACAGTGAAAATCTGAGATTTCATAAATTTACAGTTGCTCAACAAGAAATATGTTTCCATACGGCGATACATTTCAGTTGCCTAAACCTTTCACATTTCGGAGGTAACGGATTAATATAAGTCGATATTTCTGCGGGGGAGAACAATCGTTTGGACAGTACAAACAGACGTGCATGGTCTGTGCAACCGAAATTTCGTTTCTATATTCACAAAATCTCTACACTCTTCCTTACTTTGAGCTCTTGCCGCCTGTTTACTGATATTTCTTGCTTAGCTTAGCATTCTACCCTGAAAATGGAAGTGATACATTCATTTGATATGTCAGTGAACTTGCACTGAACTACATGACAAAACGATTGAAGTCCTCATAACAACCGCTGTGAGAACCTCAAATCTAGCGTAGTTTAATCCATTTCACTTCTTCACACCCATTTCTCTATGGCCGTTTTGTATAAAATTCTCCGATCTATACCTAAGCCTCCCTACTGTCTCTTTTCCTGTAGTTTCTCAATCAAAATGTCCAGGGGTTGAACAGAATAGTTGAAACACTACAGATGCTGTACACATTTCTTTACTAATATGGCGTTAGACCACCTTCAATACAGCCTCAGTGCTTTTTGAATGACTCGTATAAATTTTTAATAGCGTCTAGCTGAATATTACACCAGTCATCATGAATAACAACTCCAAGTTGCTTTAGAGATGTTGGAGATGGGAATCTGTTCCTCTCTCTAGTCTCCAAAACTGACCAGAGTGGTTCAATGATGTTCAGACATGGTGATTATGATGTCCAGGGAAGATGCTGAATTTCACTTTTATGCTCTTCAAACCATGACTGAACAGTTCCAGCTGTGTGAATGGGGCCATTGTCTTGGAAAACTGCATCGTTATTTGGAAATAACGTCTAGACCATGGGATGCACCTGATTACCCAACCTGTCCTCTCACTCCCTTGCAGTAATTCTGCCATGAAGGGTAATAGTGAGACCAACAGAACACTGTATCACCATATTGCTGCCCAAATCATCGCAGAACCTCCCAGTATTTCACTGTTGGAACCAGGCATTCCGGACTGTAGGCTTCTTCGGGTGTTTCCAAACGTAAATTCTTCCTGATGTAAGGAACAGTGCGAAGGACGCCTCATCTGACCATATCACGCGCCTTTCCAGTTGTTTGATGTCCAGTTTTATGGTCGTGATACCACCGTTTACCCATCTGAGCATTACTTTCAGTAATCATAGGTGTAGCAATTGCAGCCATACTGTGGATATAGGATTTGCGAAGCTCACGTCGGACAATTTTTGTGGAAATGATTTTTTTAAATTAATATTCAGTTCTGCTGCAGTTCAGCTATAATGTAATAGTTCTGTGATTTTTTCTAAATATTCCTCAATGTACAACGATCTCTTTCTCTCACTGTTGATCTCCGTCAACTCTTTTTCTTCTCTAATGTTGTCTTCCCTCCCACTCAGAATTACTGGAATTTTGGACATTATCCGTCGTCAGGTATTCTAACAACTAGAAAACAAAATGTTTCGGAAATTGGATCTGTTTCTATCGTCAGGCAAGGAGCGGAAGACACCTTCTCCGTTGGGTTCGTTAAAAACAAGCAAATCTCAATCACTGAACGTCCCATGTCAGTATAACTACAGCTGCATGGGCACCTGGGGTGCTCATGTCAGTGTGACGTAAAAGGAAAAACGTGCAATAAAAATTGTGATAAAGAATGCACAAACCCGAAACTAAGATAGAAAGGAAGGGAACGCTTTATACAACAAATCTAGCCAACGAACAAGCCGATGAAAGCTAATTCATAGGGTTAATTTTAGAGTTTAATACTGTAAAACTATTTTTTTAAGAAAGCAGTCTTCTGGGATTTGGCACCGTGTATATGTGGTGTTAACCGACGNATTTTTTTTTCTAAGAGCCAGTGCCATCTATAGAAAAGAAAACAACCCCAGAACTAAAATCTTATAGAAACTCATGAAGAATCTATCAGATCATACTGACCTTTCCTGTGAGTTGCTAACCTCATTGTTGATAAGGGGGATTCTGAGAGTTATACGCCATCGTCAGAACCATTTAGAATCTGCATATGCTTAGGCATTTGCTATTTGACTGCGATCCATCAAAACACTTTGACTTCTTCACGACAGATTTCTATTCTTTATTTCTGCCATTTGCCTCCACCTCTTCAGCTTTCGCAAATTACTGTAACTTCTTCAAATCCTCTCAATCCGGGACTTCCCTCTTTTCTTCTATCTTCTGACTTACTCCAAAAAAATTCTTAGCTGCTCTTATTTGACAATTTAGAATCACATGCCCCAACCACTTCACCCTTCCTTAAATATCCGTTGTCATATCCGGAATTTTATTTAACTCTCCTAGTTTTTGATCAGTTCTGATATTCCAGACTCTTGGATTATAGGCCTCCATATTTTCATATCCCGTTGACCTCTGTGTTAATTTAGTGAAGGTGCAAGCCGTTGTTATGAAGCAAAAAGAAGTCATACTAAATATGAATAGAATCACTGGCCGCGCCACAGCTCAAGCGGTTAGTCGCTGGCTTCACACCGCGGAGGCCCGGGTTCCATCCCAGGTCTGGTCAAGTGGGATTTGTGGTGTACAGTGGCGCTGGGGCAGGTTTTCTCCGAGTATTTCGGTTTCCCCTGCCAATCTTCATTCCACCAAATTCTTCATCATCATAATCACCCGGAGCAGGCTACGATAGGCCAATCAGTGACCGCCATGCCTAGTGGTCCCAGCTGGACTCCACCCCCCACTAAGCGAATTAAAAAAATTAATTACATAGAATCATTAATTGTAGATTTTGACGTTCTCACAGCGGTGGTTATGATGAAATCAATTTGCAGCGATATGATGCTGAGTTGCTGCTTGTTTCGCGCTCCTTTCTTGTTCGGCTTACTCATCGACTTTGAATGTGGAAGCGATATATTCCTCCGAAACGCCAGTTCATTTTCAGCGAACTACACAGCATTATATCCCAGAATTCCTCAGAATTAGTAATTGTTTTTCCTTGTATTTGTTGAATATTCATTATATATACATTTTTTCACAGTATTTTTTGTATATCTCATTGAGATACATGTATTATATTATGTACAGTTATTTACTCGACACAACTATGTATATGGGGGAGAGCAGATGCTACAGCCTTTGTTACATTGATCTGCAAAGCATTTTTCTGTCTCTGAATGTAGCATTAGCAATATCTCTCTGTCTCGAAGGCGTTTGTTGTAGAGGCTATGAATAGTAGAAGCTAGTGACAGGATCTACTTAACTTAAACCTCTTTAATGGATATGCTCTTTCTTGGTTGAGAGAGAGAATGCAAAAAAAAAGGAACTCAGTCTTAATCTGCAACATTAGATGTTTAGTATTTGAGCCTAAATTGTTTTAACTTCATTTTTACGAAGTTGAATAATGCGATTTTCATGTCGGGGAATTTCCTAGCCATTTACTTCTTAAAAGCCACTCATTAAGGCAGGATAATCTTCTTACACATATCTGAACAGGGATATAAGTATATTTACTTCTCTTTAACATACATTCTTACTTCTGCGTTCTTTCTTAATAATATCCAGTCATTGGCGAAAGCTTTTGTCTTGCCTAATGTCGTGAGTCCGTTTAGATCAATCGGTATGGGGGCAGACTACGGACTGGACGACCGAGGTTCGATTCCCGGCAAGGACAAAAGCCTTTTCTCTGTTTCACAGCTTCCAAACCATCTCTTGGGTAAATCAATTCTTCCATACAGTTATTCCCGGGACGGGACGTGAAGCAGACCACTCATTTCTATCCAGTGCCGAGGTTAAGAATGGTGGAGCTGTGCCTCCATTTCTACACACGCCTTCATGACCTTGTACTTAATTGATTAAGTATAGGGTAAACTTTACCTTTACCTTGCCTTATGTCATTGAAAACTGGTGACTTTCCTCATGGAATACGATTTTCAATTTGATTTCTATAATTTATTTCGTGGCCTATTTAACGATGTAATCAGTACAGAGACTGTACTGCGTCAGAAGGCAGATGATAATCGAGGTATTCTGCCGGAATTTTCCTGGAGGAACTGAGGGAAATCACGGGAAGCCTCAGTGGAGATGGCCAGTGTCCCAGCCGAAATTAGAACCGATCACTTTCCGAATGCAAGCCTGGGACGTTACCCCTAGACCAACCTGTTCTTTTGGATCCGTAATGCATGAGATTTAGTGCTCTGTTCATATTTTCTTACATTTATTGGTTCATAGGTCATTTAACGACGTTCTAACAACTGGAGACTTCCGTGGCTTTGAGAGAGATCTGAAGGTGATGTCAAATAATAAGACATAAATGTTCGTGACGATTGTACATTAATACAATATTATGTTTTTGGACATTATCCCTCGTCTTGTCTTTATTTAAAAACCGTCCTTTTATTTTTCAAAACACAACGTTTCGGAGACTGGATTCTGTCTCCGTCTTCATTGTCCTAAGATAGGGACTAGCTCTATCGATTGGGCCCAAGCGAGGAGGTTCTAACTGAAGACGGAGACAGAATCCAATCTCCGAAAGGCTGTGTTTTGAAAAATAAACAGGACGGTTTTGAAATAAAAACAAGACGATGGATAATGTCCAAAAACATAATATTTATACGACTTCAAATAGTTTAGAAGTGAAAGAGTCTTACTATATTCAATTGTTCGGCATTTGAGAGAAGGAAAATTTAAAGTTGTCCCTGTGCTTAATTAATTAAGCACCAACTCATGAAGGCTTAAGGAGGAGCTGATGTATAACTTCACATACGAGTATTCTTCACCTGGGCACAAGATTGAGATTAGTGGACAACTTCACGCCCTGGCCGCTTTTCCCCCGGGGAAAGAGCCCCCTGTACCCATTATATAGGAGGCTGGGTCGGCCTCAGATAATAAAAGTCTCCTGCCTTGCCGGGAATCGAACTCCATAACCCACTTCTATACCGACAGAGCTATATCGGCTTCTGGAATTTGTGTGAAGGTACTGAGAAAATCCATGAGAGACCTCAGTCACAGTAAATGCCGGCTCAAGATTAAAACCGGATAATATTTATGAGAAAGTGGACACACGCCTACTTGAAATCTCAATTTCGTCACTGGATATAGGTGAATGGTCACCTTCAAGTCCGGCCCCTATTCCTCCGGGGAATGGCCCTGGGTACCCATTGTATGGGAAACTGGGTGGGTCCCAGAGCCGATCTGGACGCTGTGAAGTAAAATAGAACCATTGTTCCTGCCTCCGAGCCTGCACACTGTCTGAGCTATCCCGCCTCCTGCCAGGGTGGAGAAACGACGTGAGATGGGACATTATGGCGCCTATTGTTGTTCCATTTTTAATTAAGACAGTGACAGATGATGCTGCTCTTTCCAACAGACAGAGACCCTGGAGATCGCAATCTGTCCTCAACTGTCACCTGAAATGCATCGTACTCAGTGGGACGTAGGTGTATTCATGGGTGGTACAACAGTGCGAATACTCACATACTTCAGAACGAAGCTCGATTCATCCAACGTAACAGGGGTTATCTCACGTAAATAAGGGCGCAAATATATACAAGCCGGATTCAAATCCATACAAATTCCAAATGCTTTCCTTTACAGTTTGAATCCATTGTGTGTCTCGATGTTCATTTATTGCCCGGTCTAGAAAACCAAGATTAACGGCCGTGGGAAACTGTTGCGCTGACCACGTGACAATCTCTATCCGCAAAAGCTCGCACTAACTTCGCCGACAAGCGGCGGTCGCTCGGTCGGTATAGTTCGCTTGCAGACTACAGACCACGGAGTTCATGTATTGCTGATATAGTGCACACTTAGATAGGATGGCTGCTTAAAAAAAATTAATTTTATAGGACAAAAAAAGGTAAAACTAACCCTGTAAGAGGCCGTGGAGGCGTATGGGGAGTGGATGTATAGATCCACGTTTTCTTCATCTAGACACTAATTGGAAGTGAGTGGTCAGCTTCACGCTCCGGCCGCTTTATCTCCGGGAAAGAGCCCCCGGTATCCATTGGATAGGAGGTTGGATGGGCCCAGAACCGTTCTGGACGACGTGGAGAACAGAGAAAATTCTGGACCCTACTAGGATTCGAACTCCGAACCCACGGCCGTCGAACCCGTAGCCAGTCGCTTTACCGACTCCTCCATCCTAGCTCCCAGAAAGTGAACTTACTCTACAGAATTTAGGGCAAGGTCCGATGTGCCACATTTAAATTTTCTGGAGAGAAACGAAATTCTTGCGAGTACAAGGTCAGGTGTGACGTCTCCATTAGTCTGGGAAGGTGGACTGAACAACAAATTATATTTACAAAATATACAGTGTTGTCAGATTAGCTGTAACACTACGGTAAACTTCGCCAGATCAATTCAACTAATTTTTATCCAATCTAAAATAATGTACAGACGAAAGGCAATATGAAAATCAGAACAATTTCAAACATAGAGTCAGTTGAACAAGTGTCGAAATCAGTGTGTAACATCCTCCTCCAATGCCCATTCACAGAAGTTTTTTTTTTTTGTAAGTTTAGAAGCCAAAATATCTCCATGTCGTGCAAGTCTGAATTCGTTGCTAATGTCACAGGAATTCCAAATATCTTGCACCATATCCTGTTTAGTGTTAGAATTCTAGCTGTAGACTCATAACGAAACTACTCCATTGTTGCCTGCCTTTAAAACATCAATAGCTTAATGGTATTGAGTCAGTTTATTATTTCCTGTTACACCTATTACCAAGAAAATTTCAATCTGGCATATCCCTCTGTCCTATCTAAACAATTTTCAGATTCCTGCATGGCTGTTCATGGCGTGATGTGGCTTGTTTATTTGTTTAAAGCAAGTTACTGGAACTGTCTTTATCAACGCCAAACACAATACGAAATTAGCGCATTCTTCCCGCCCAACTATGGAGTTGCAGTATCACTTATACAGGTTTTTCCGTGGCTGGAAATCCTAACTGCAATCAGAGATTGATAATGATAATAATAATATACTGTACGTGTGTTTTAACCGTTTATTAGAATAACTATCGAGCAGGTTGGTATAGAGCGTGACATATTCTGGAAGTATCCAATTCAAATCTCTTACGGTCTAACCGGCTGTTCTGGTTGAAGGTTTTTGTGTTTGCCTGAGTTACTCCAGATGAATGCTGGAGTGGTATCACTTGTAGTCTATTGTTTCCGTCTATAATGCGACAATTAACAACACTGATTCACACTTAATCCATACAGCGGTCGTTATGTGTATAAAATTGTATTAAAATATTAGAATATATATATGTATTATCACAATGCTATATGTTTCGTCCATATGAGGCCATCTTCAGGCAACACTTTTACAAGGAGTCTAATGCACTACGCACTAATCGAATATTATTCTTTTCGTTACGTCATTGGTTCCCATCTTCATATCTTTTTTGAAATGCGGCTGTTTCTGTATTTCATTGGTGTGTTGTTTTCTTGATTATGTGTATCATGTGTCCCTTTGCCTCCTCTGTGTTTTAATAATTTTAAGAACATTTTATACACATAACGACCGCTGTGTGAGTTAAGTGTGAAACAGCGTTCTTAATTTCTGCATTTTAGACGGAAACAATAGACTATAAGTGACAACTGAACGCAACAGGATGCTCAAATATAATATTATTGGAGTGGTAACTTCAGATATACTACAAGTGTCCCTTCCTACAGCCTTGCCTTCTCACCGTCCTCATTCGATGCAATATACTTGTAAAGGGTAAGGGTAAAGCCGTCCCTATGCTTAACTAATTAGGCACTACACCATGAAGGCGTATGAGGGAGTAGACGTATAGATCCATACTTTCTTGACTTCGGCACTAGTTGGAGATGAGTAGTCAGTCGGTCTGGATGACGTGGAGAAAATTCTTGATCCCACCGGGACTCGAACTCAGACGCCTCGGTTGTCCAGCTCGTAGCTAGTCGCTATACCGACTACGCTATCCCGACTTCTCGCTATATGCTCGTAATTTCTGTAATTCAAATGACCTAAGAAGAAAGCAGTCTTCTGGGATTTGGCACCGTGTATATGTGGTGTTAACCGACGTTTCGGAGGAACGTATCGCCCCCATCTTCAGGGTAGAAGAAAAAGTATAAGAAATCTGCAAGCGACAACACCGTGAGAAACGGTAAAGCAAATCTTACAAATGACCTAAGATTGAAAAATCGACATTTGTCCGATTGCACCAATATGGGTCTTGAGCGTGACTGTAAATGATCAGTTTGCTACACCCGATCATGTTAATAAGATTCCTCCAATAATCGCAACAAGCCTCTCACTATGAAGAATACTGATCCGCAAACGAACTGGAATAATTTGAGGATTTTAGCGGTTTAATTTTGTAGACTAGGCTCTCTGGTTTGCTCCAATTCAGAATTTAATTTTTGGATTATGAATTCTTTCTACAAAACTGGTAGAACTCCTTGGAAAGCAGATGGACGGTCGCGAGGCCGCTACCTAAACAGGACAAACAAAAAAACATCAACTCAACTAGTTGGATTCGAACCAACAATCCCAGCGCTTGATCGTCAACATCTTACGCGCTCTGAACCGTAATAAAATTACTATTAAGAGCTGGTGGAATTATTATAACCGATCTCAGTGGCCGCGCGGTCTAAGGCATGAACTCTCTTCGCCCTTTTGAACCCTCTGGTAGGGGGTTCTAATCCCTCTGAGGCATGGATGTCTGTGTGCGTTTATTCTGTGTTTGCATTGTTTTGTAAGTAGGTTGCGGCATTGCGACGGAATGATCCCCTGTCCGAGGAGCCCTACGATTAAGAAATTAAAAAGGCGGCGAAAGTCCAAATGTGTGTAGAGCCATAGAAAGATATTAAATTATTATAATTGTAACTACAGTCTTATTTCCTTAAACTGTGCTCAACTTGAAAGGGAATATTAGTATAGGCCTTTATATTTTGTGTATAACTTCATTTGTCTTTGCTGTAGGTGTTACGAGGCCCAGGCGACGTATCTTTACAAAGTGTCATAGTTCATTCACGTAATTTATATGCATGGCAGACTAAACTAGTGACCTCCAGAACTGCGTTTACGGTATACGCATACAAGCCATGCGTTGTGTAGACGTGCCGGAAGAAAGTTCGTGCTTTCAATTGCATTGAATTGTGCTTGTTGGTTTGTACTGCTGAAATCTCTGTGTTCCCCAGGTAGGTACATCGACAGTGTTTTCGTTTCTAAACTTCTAAATGCAAAATTATTGCTTTTTCTGCGTTTACACTCTGTAAAATCAGTGTTCTATATATTTCTGAATGGGATTTCATGCAACACTACACGGGGTTGCATCCCATAAATAGAACTCTTCACAATGCCATTTCGTTTCTATAATATGGATTGAAACTTGTTCATGAAGACGGAAAGTTTTCTGGCACGGTTGTAAATTATTTTTTTTCATAACTCTCCGGGAAAGCTTTGTTTCGTTTGTTTCTGTAATACATAGGATTATTCAGAAAATGCTGCATCTTGTGGAAAGTTTCTTCTTTTAAAGTTTTCATAGGATTAAAATTTTTTTACATACACGCTATTTATATAGACGAAAGAACTAAAGAATAAGCTTTGTCCGTTAGGAAGAAATTCTGTCATTTTCTGTCCAATAATGACTAATATAGTAGGTACTTCTTTATGTCTCGTGGAAAAATAATGGCCCCATGAAATGAATTATAATTTAAAATATTTATTTTAGAACTAGCTTAATTATGAATAAGGCTGGTCACGGTAGCCGAGCGATCTAAGGCATGTATTGTCTTCGCTCGCTTGGAAGCCGGGATTGTGGGTTCGAATCCCACACAAGGCATGATTGTTTGGTATGTGCATGTGTTTTTTCTGTGTTTGTGTTCTGTGTTGAGGTAGAGGCCTTACGACGATCTGAGCACTCGTCCAAGGAGCCCTACCGTCTGTAAAATGACCAAAATGAAAAAAAAACTCCCCACCGTAAGGGTACAAGAGAAACAGATTGAGTAAGTTCATCATGAATATGACTGTAGTTCATTTATTGTATCTATGCACATGTGCCTCTGTATTTACGATTGGTAATTTCTATGATAACCTAAAAGCCCTACAGTACATTTTAAACGTGTTCTATTAATACCAACTTGCTATTTCCATGGAATAAACTCCTTCTTAAGAAGTTGAGAGTCGCTCAGACGTTGAAGACATTTCCCGCCTTTTATGGAACTCGAAAGTTTATTACTGTATTCACAATTCGCCGCTACGGATCACTAGCCGTTTGAATGAGTTCACGTCCTTTCTTCCCTTTTTTTCTAAGGTTCGTTTTAATATTATCTACTCGTTTACTGCTAAATCTCCCAGGTGGTCTCATCCTTTCAAGTTTGCGACTAAAATATATGAATGTCTCTTCTTTCTCATGTGTACTGCATGCCTCATCTGTATCACCATTCTTCACTTCGTGATTCTAATAACATCCGGTGAAGATTAAAAAATATGAAGTCCCTCACTGTGTACTTTTCCCCGTACTTCTGTTACTTAGGCATCTTTCTTAAATCGAAATAAAACTCTTCCTCCAACAGCCTGTTCTTACTTTATTGAAACCAACTTTGCGCTATTTACCCTAATGTTTTGCTTATTTCTGTTACTGCTTGTTTTTAAATGGAACTAGAAATCGCCACTCGCAAATGAGTCTAACAACGGCCACCGGTAAAAAGACGATTCGTCCATAGGCCTGTAGCCCTATTATTCGCAAGTACAGAGAAAGAAAAAGAATTGTTATATACTCTAATTTTGTACATACACGTAAATCCAAATAATTTCAATTAATATTAAAACTCAAAACAATTTCAATTGATATAAATCGGGATAAACCGCAATAAATTAAATTAAAATATGTAATATAGCCAAATGTTAATTGTGACCATTGTTACATTCCAAAGAATCAACTTTGACGTTCTGTGTTTAGCTATCGAGGTCAAGATCAGCAGGTGGCGCGCCCCGAGGCTTTGCGGCGAATCCAGCAAACATCATCTGACCGTTTCGTGTGTATGTATGTATGTATAGAAGCTATATTGAGAGGGATTCGACTTAATTTTGTTTTTGTTTTTCCTAGTAGAAGGTTTATACAGTAATATATGTCATGCATATGCCGTCACACCTCCGGCTTGAAGTATTTTAAATACTTTTGATGTACATAAATGCTTTATTTCCGTAATGTGACTGAATTAGGCAAATTTTTCAAACGAGACTTCAAATGCAGCAGAGTGAAATTACGTAGCATTGAAGTTTTCCTGCGTTAATGTGTTTCTGTACTGCAGATTTTAAACTCAGGTTATGGCCGCTGCATATGTTCGAATCACGAATGATGAATCAGCTTCGAAGTCTCTATCCGCTGTCATCACAAGGCTAGACTGGAGGTATGCTATTGTCTGGCCTGCGTTAACGTATCTACAGCGAATTTTTCATCGTATCCAACATCTTGCGAATCGAATTGGTTATTCAGTCTCAGAACTGAAGTTTATTTTACAAACCTTTGTAAGTTTACCGGTATATTCCTTCAAATTTAAAAAATAATATTATAATTAAGTCTTAGGTACATTATGACGTATGTAATGTTCTCTTGTGAACTACAACACTCAGAATGAATGGGTTCTTTTTACTTTTCCCATCGTCTAGTATTCTAGAGACTAGAAAACACGACGTTTCGGAAACTGGATCTGTTTCCGTCCTCATGTGAGGGGTGTTCAACGTTAGCTCTTTCTGATGGTCTCAACTGAGTAGATGTCTTTCCCCTCATCTGAGGACAGAAATAGAGCCAGTTTCCGAAACGTCGTGTTTTCTATTCTCTAGAATACAGGACGATGGAGAAAGTCCAACAACCCAGAAATTCTGTGTACTAACACTCTATTCTGTGTTTAAACAACGTATGATAAATATTCATGGGCTTGCCTTGTTTCCTTATTGAAAAAAATAAGTTTATATTATGGGATCTTAATCGTCTGAAACGCCGGTCACGGTAGCCGACCGGTCTAAGGAATATACTGTCTTCGCTCGCTTCGAAACCGGGATGGTGGGTTCGAATCCCACTCAGGACATGGATGTTTGTGTGCGTTTTCCTGTGTTTGTGTACAGGTAGAGGCCTTGCGACGAGCTAATCACCCGCCAAAGGAGTCCTACCGAATGTGTAAGATCTAGAAAAAACGACGTGAACGGAGAAGTTCATGGAGGTAGGCCTAGGCCCACCGGGGCTGTAGTGCCAAGGAAAAAATTCGTCTGAAACAGCATTTGAACGTTAAACACTGTAAAAGGGAAGAGATTGTCGTGCCTGGGAATATCATTCGAATTGAATAATTATTGAAGAAAAGCTGACTGTAGTTTAATGTTTTAAGACTAGCTTGGTTTGAGAAAGACGACATCCAGGACAGACCGCAACAACCTAGGACCTTTGCCTTGTTCTGAAATTAAGAGATCTCACATTAGGCTTGATGTTCTTCTATTCAATCATCAGTGAGCTCATCGCATTATTCAGACATCTGTTGTATTCATGTAATGTAATGTATGTTAGGGGTGGGCCATAAAAACCGGCCCCCGCACTGCGACCTTCAATGATCTATTTGTATTCATGTAACACGAAGTTGTATAAAAATCGTATGTCAATCGATATATTCAAGTACTGTTATCGCCCCTCTGTTTTCACACGAAGGTTATCTAATCTCGTGTTATTAGTCACACGATTGTGAGGAATTTAAAGCTTTCAGAATGTTTGACCGGAAGTGTAATTCGAAGAAACTCACAGTCTTCAGTGCCCGATTTAAGCAGAACACTGAACACAGAATTAGAAAGTGTCAGAATTAGTAGTTGTTAGCCTATTTCATAGCTGATCACAGTGACCGCGCGGTCTAAAGCATGAACTCTTTTCGCTCGCTCGAACACTGGAATCGTGGTTTCGAATCCCACTCAAGGCATGAATATCTGCGTTTATTCCATATTTGTGTTATTCTGTGTGTAGATAGCTACTTCGTGACTGACTGATCCCCCGCCCAAGGTGTCTTAATGACTGTCTTACGATTAAGAAACTGAAGTGAAACGGATGCCCAATGCTCCGAAGTGAGAGCAACAGGAAGTTGAGAGTATATTTCATAAGATTTAGGAATTTCCATTAGCAGCCAATGATTGCCCTGCCAGTAACTGCTCAAGGGCCGTTTGGATTGTAGATCTGTACACTTGTAACTGTTCAGACTCTTTCAAGAAAAGTTTATTGTTGTTGCGTTGCAAAAGAAACTCAATCCTTTATTACCATATACTGCTATTTGATCTTATCTTGTGCCAGTTGAATCCGATCTACATCCTCACACCTTGTCTTTTAAGATAGCAGTACGTTTTATTGTTATTGTCCTTCTATCTAGCGAAAGTAGCGGCCTCCGTAGTCTAGAGGTAACGTTCCCACCTCATGACTCGTGGTACTCGGGTTCAAAAACCCGGCGGAGGTCGTGGAATTTTTAAGGGCGGAAAAATTCAGGGAACAAGTCCTCCGGGAGGGACTTTAAGCCGTGGGTCCCGTGTCGTAGATTTACGGCACGTAAAAGTACCTCATGTCTCTAGGAGACCTCTGAGCAAAATTAGGCCAAGTTTCCCGCCAAAGTAGTTTCCAATTCCTCCGGTAGATGGGGTAAGTATCAGGTACCACTGCCAGAGGAGGGGGGACCACTCTGACAGAAAGGGACTAAAGTATTAGATACCACTGCCAAGTAGAGGGTAGAAACCTTGCTGGCAGATATGGACTAGGAACCCCTGCCAGAGGAGGGACGACCTCGCTGACAGAAAGGGACTAACTATTAGATACCACTGCCAGTAAGAGGTTGGAACCTCGCTGGCAGAAAGGGGCTGATAGTAAGCACCAGTACCGGTAGGGTATGGAGACAGTAGAAATTAAAGGGGGACGCATGATGGACCAGTAACCAGTCTAAGTGCATGAGAAAACCAACCCCCTCAATATGGAATACGGAATCTAGCGAAAGTCCCCAAGCGATCCTTTCCTTGAGTTTTTTTAAGTATTTCGCTCTTCCAGTGCAAACTGTATTGTCCCCTAACTTCGTTCCCCTTCGCTTGATTATCGAAGTGGTAGTCCGTAATAATTATATAGCTCCTCATTGTGGTATAGTCTGCAGTCGCCTGTTATTTCCTGGTTAGTCGCATTTGTACACCCCTACCGAACATCTACCATCGTTTACCATTTTGCAATACAGTTTCAGAAGAACTTATAAATATAAGGGCTATGCCTACATTCACAAATACATGCCTTTGTTCTACAGATGTGACACCAATAAAAAGGTCATGTACTCGGTAGCGTAGTTGAGGCACTATGCTCCAAGGTCGCGAGTTCGAGTGCTGATGAGGTGGGTTTTTTTTTTCAATTTACCTAAACCTTCCAGCCGCACTATGGCCCTATTGTCTACTAATCCTCTAATAGAAATGAGTACCAGGAATATTCCTGGAGGTAAAGGGTGGCCGGCGCGTAAGGCTGACAACCTTACCACCATCTGTGAGCCAATTGTCTAGAGAAATTGTGGGAGCCTCGACGTCTCACAGCCTTGTGGACCTCCACGGCCTGCTACAGGAATAGCTTTATCATTACCTTTTATTATTACGTCACGTATTTTGAACGGTGTCTCGTATCTGTGAGATGTTATGAGGTTGGAAATGCAGCTTGCGTCGAGCAACCTATAGGGGTTGAATGGATATGACTCCAGGACTTCACAGACTGCCGTAGCTGCCGTACACTTAACCCACGCCGTTAAATGCAGCGTGGCACTCGCTTTTTGGGCAGTGGCTCGGGGAAGTAGTTTATTTTAAGGAGGGGCTCACAGAGCCGGATTACTGATTCATATAAATTTTAATCTCTCCAGCGAACTCAGATTACGGAACCAGAGCTGTCCTATTGCCCGGTGAGGTAGGAAACATGAGAGAATGGTCATAAATTCCATTGTTCACAGAGCTAGACCATGTTATAGAGCTGGATTGCGTAACGGCATGACTGAGCTCTCTTCTTCGTACATTTGGCCAGAAATAGGCCTACGTCACGAAACATGTTTCAGATCAGAACTACCGGTGAATGTTTCCGTACGGTGAATAATGTGTAAAAATTCTCATAAGCTTAGACTAAGTTTGTTGTCGTGTAAAAATTAAAGAAAATTAATCAATTTTAATATTGTACTTATCTCCAGCTAGTGCCGAGGTCAAGAAAATGTGACTCTATACATCCACTCCTCTATACGCCTTCATGGTGTAGTGCTTAATTAGTTAAGTACAAGGACATATTTATCTTTAATACTGTAGCATGCAGACCCTTTGCTAAGTAAACTCTCTAAACAACGCCCGTTGCTAGGCAAGAGATCCTAACATGTGTAAACGGAATGTGAAGCGGCGTTTTCTGCGCGGTCCGCTAAACAATTGAACAGCAACAGAGGAACGATGTTTTCTGTGCAATCCGTGTCGAGATATAAGGAGGACAATTGGTGAGATTTAGTGTAATGCAGTGCAGGGAAGTGAAGATTTTGTTGGTGAGTTAACGAATTAGCCAGAGAACTGCAGCTCAGTACTTGTGATCGTTGCTGTTAGAAGCTGGCAGCTGAGGCACGGAGATATTGAGGGTACATCCTTCGTTGTAAGCCGTAACCTGGCAACGACTGATGAAAACCGAGAAGACTTAGTACATGCTGGTGAAGACTGAGAAGATATAATACGTGCCGTAGTGAACTGCTGACTGTGTAAATTAGCGTTAACGCTATAGGTACATGTAGTTACGATCTGTAAGTGGTAATAAATCCAATTACCAATCCAAACCCCGTCTGTAGTCGCTCTAATACGTGATAATACGTATATACCCCCACTGTCATGTCCTTTTAACGTATTTAATCCGGCGTCCGTTTTTTGTCTTGCTTCTATTGTGTTGAAATGCTGGAATACGATTCTAAACAAGCTATACGTTTTATCACCGAGTGCAGTATGTGAGCCCATATGGAGAAGGGCGAGTCATTCATTTATCTAGACGTTTCATTTCAAATACCACTGAACTTAGTCTGCTTAAATTTAACATATGTTTGTGATAGATAGTGTCAGGTGACATCAGTTTTGATCCTTATCGGTCTAACATAACCTGCAATTTCCGGTAATCTCAGATTGTACTTTATCGCTTTCCTCAGAAGTAACTCATGACACATGACGTAAAGTGGAGATTTCATTAAGGTAAACCTATAAAAACTTTCACATGAAAAATTTATTCCATACGAGATATATTTGACGAAATGTGAGAAACATATCCGACTTTGTAAGGTGATATTTCTAGTGCAGTCAATTTTTCAACAATACATTTGTGTGCCTGGAAGGGGATTACAGGAAGAACAGTGAGGTTTTCAAAACAGCATAGCGAGAATTTGAAAAGTACAGACTGCGTTGTGTTCTGTACTTGTTTTCTGGACGATAACAAGTAACAAGTGCACCTTATACCGACAGGGAAAGTTTTCTGTAAAAAAGGTAAATATATCTATGTTCCAAATAACGTAATTAAGGTCTATGCAATGAAAGCATACAGGGTGAGTCGAGATATAGCTCTACCATTCTTGACCTCGGCATTAGATGGAGGTGAGTGGTCAGTTTCACGCCTCTGCCGATTTACCCACAGGGATAGAGCCAACGGTACGAAATGAGATTTAAATGCAGTCTATTTTTTTATTGCTAGTGGGGTGGGACTAAGTCCCTTGTAATGCGGCCACTTCTGGCCTATTGTACCAGCACCAGATGATAAGTGAGGGTGATTGTGGAGCAACTGGTGGAATGAAGATTAGCAGGGGAAACCGAAGTACTCAGAGGAAACCTGCCCCAGCGCCACTTTGTCCACCACAAATCCCACTTGACCAGACCGAGATCGAACCCCGGCCGCCGCGGTGGGAAGCCAGCGACTAACCGCTTGGGCTATGGCGCGGCCCAAATGCAGTCTAACTGTGGACTTGTTCATCTTCTTCATCTTCCCGCTACATGTGTGACAAATAGATGGAAACTATGTTACACATTTCTATTATATTTCAACATTCTGTTGAATTGTGGCATAATTTTTAGATCGTAAGTATACCGTCTGTAATGCAACAATAACCTTATATAAAANCTTTTCTGGCGACTATTTCACTGTAATGTATATAATGTATATTAATTAAATGTTATCTTTCTGCTATCTTTATATATTCAGATGTTAAATCTCATTGTATTTGCCTCTTTTTATGTCGTTTACTTTGTTGTGTATGCTTTCAGTGTTACGCGTATGTATATTAACAAATATTAAGAACAGTTGACCAAAAAATTTTCGTAATTTTTACGAATATGACGACTGTTTCTTTCAGCCTATGTGCGTACATAGATTTTGACGATAATTGGAGGCGTGGCTGCATCATAACAATAGAGGGTGTCACGATAGCACCCTCGGTCAAACTAACAAGTATGTGATTTTCATCTCATCTTGGGTCACAAAACTCGAACGGGAGCAGGTTTTGCACCCCCCCCCCACTTCGTATTCCTCAGCTCGCCCCTCCTTCTTCCCTCATTGCAGTAGCTATACCTGATTGGTCATCAAGTTCAAGGTCAATATTTGCGATTTTATTTTAGCAACTTACGGTCTAAGAGCATGGGGGTGATTTGCTTCTTTTTTGCATTCTTCCTCTCTTTTCCCCCTTTTAAAACACTTTCTGTTAGATCAGTTCGGCACAAATCAGCTTCGTCTTGGGTCGCATACACACACACGTCAGTTCAGAGGTGAGTGTATTAAATTGTATTAAAAAAAAAAATAATTTTTATTGTAGAGATCATTAAAAGAGGCACTAACCTGTGTTTAAAACGGTAGTAAGGTGAAGGTATCCCTGTAACAGGCCGTAGAGGCCCATAGGGTTGTGAGATGTTGAGGTTCCCACATTTTGTAGACAATCGGCTCATAGATGGCTGTGAGGTTGTCAGCCCTACGCGCCGGCCGCCCTGTACCCCCAGAAAAATTCCTGGTACTTTTGCGGCTGGAAGGATTAGGTCATTTACAAAGCTCATCTGTGTTTTAGAAAATGTCTTTATGTGACAACATAAGGCGAGTAAATTAATTGCTTCAATTTTTCTCATATTTTTGGCAAAGTCATACGATGCTCGATGTAACTTACAAGATTCCCCTAACTTCCCGTCATCCAACAAAGGTGGGCGACTCCTCCTAAAAGAAAAATTATTCTTTAGACTTGAGGGAATAACAGTTTGATTATACTGGTCTGTACTATGTAACGTTTACAGCACAATCTTAAAATACACATATGCACATCTCCTTCATCTTAATATTAATTTATTGCATTATCCATTATTTTAATACTGACCAGGTTACATAGAATCAGAATTAATTTTCTTTTGTGTTTCTTTTTATACAACCATATCAAGAGTGTTTCAAATTGAAGTTTTAGTTCGTAGTGAGACGTTTATTTTGTGGCAAATTGGAAATCGCGTAAACTGTCGGCTGGGCAGAAAAGAACCAAAGTAATTTCGTCCGACATATTTAATTGTATAGGTCACATCAGGTATCAAATTTAATTTAAATCCTTTAATACCCTCAGAAATTACACATACAGACAGTTTTTGAGCACATAACTGGCTAATTTCATGGAATTGAGCCCTTCTTGAGAAGCTGCCAGTTGTGCGGCTCTTCAAGAAATTCGCAGCGTTTTATGGATCCTGAAGGTTTATAACCGTGTTCACAAGAGCCCTCTACTGATCCCTATCCTGACCCAGATAAATCCAATCCATACCATCTCATCCTATCTCTCTAAGATCCACTTTAATATTATCCACCCACCTGCATTTTGGTCTTCCCAATAGTCTCTTTCATTCTGGTTTTTCAACCATTATCCTATATGCATTTCTCTTCTCCCCATTCGTGTTACATGCCCTGTCCATCCCGTCCTCCTTCACTTGCCATTCTAATTACACTTCGAAAAGAGTACACGTTATGAAGCTCCACATTATGCAGTTTTCTCCAACCTCCTGTCACTTCATCTCTCTTCTATCCAAATATTCTCCTCAACACCCTGTCCTCAAACACCCTCAGCCTATGTTCCTCCCTTAATGTCAGAGACCAAATTCACACCCATACAGAACCAAGGGCAAAATTTGTATACCGGAGACGAGAACACAAAAGTTCTTGACTGAATTGTAGCAAGCATTGCCCAAATGTAGTGTCTTCTTAATCTTCTCCTGAAACAAATTTTGATTTATTTCTGCCGTTCCTAAATATTTGAACTCTGCCATGTTTTTAAGACATCTGTTAGCTATCTTTTTGTCATAATTTTTTCCTGCAGTCTGGTGACGAGACAGCAACATATAATTAGATTCTCTGTGTTTACTTCCAGACCAACTTCCATCAACTGAAGACAGAGTTTTTCTTCACGGCATCTATGCTATAACCCAGTAGATTCATATCATCAGCATAAGCCAGCAGCTGATGTGTCCCACTTCATTTCAGTCCCACCTGGTTTTCCTGAACCTTCCTAATTGCATACTCTAAAGCAAAGTTCAAGAACAGTGGCAATAAAGCATCTCCTTGTTTTTACCTACGCGGACTTTACAATACGTTTCGTTTAAACACATTTTAATCAGCCTAACTATTTTCATGTGTACCCTAGACTCTATGAGAATATTGTCCAGTACTTCCCTCTTAACTAAATCATGAGACTTTCTTGAAGTCTGATGTACCGCCTCATTGTGCTCCAATTTTTTTCTGCAGTAGCAGACGAATGCAAAAATCTTATTAGTAGTTGATCTGTTACGTCGAAACCCACACTGATGATCCAAAATAATTTGATCTGTATATGGACTTAATCTCGGGAGAAGAATATAGGATAAAATTTTGTATGAAGTTGATAGCAGTGATAGGAGCACGTGACATCTAAAAATTCCGGTTTCTGTAATAACCATTTTGAGTTCATTGTGTTTATGCGCACTGCATAAGTTTACCAGACGTCTTTATTACTACGGAGGAAAACTGATAGTTCCTTATCCGTTCAAGAAATAGTCCACCTTTCATGGAACCTGAAGCTCCATTACTGTCTTCACAAGGGCCCGCTGCTTGTCCCTGTCCTGAGCCAGATAGATTTAATCCACGCTCTTTATCCTACTTATTGAAGATAAATTTTAATATTATCATCTCATACGGGGTTGCCAAGTGGTCTCTTCCCTTCAGTTTCTCCCATTGAAATTGTGTGTGTGCATATCTCTATCTTGCCTCCGGCTTTGGGTTCGGCGCAAGGCTAACAATCTTCGTCAAGAAAAAACAAGATATTATGAAATGTTAGATAGGGCTTAAGATTTGATGGGGTGTAGTGAATACGGTAATGAACCTTTAGCTCTATAAAGGGTGAAGAAGTTATTGACTAGCTGAGCGACTGTTAGCTTCTTGTGGACTCTACTTTATAGAGCTAGTTATTTAGTTAAGAGCATCACATCTCTACCATGCATGCCATTCGTCGACCTTCCGTGTGGTCCTCCATGATTTAATGGCCCTGATAATATTTGGTGACGATTACAAATTATGGAGTTCCTCGTTGTGCATTTTCCTTCTTCCTCCTGTTACTTTCTATGCGTTAGGTCAGTGGTTCTCAAACTGTGGGGGAGGGGGGGGCGAAGGGCTTGAAAGGGGGGCGCAGCATACTTTCCTACAGATAAAAATTAAAACTGCCCTAAATCAATTAGAAAAGTAACAAAAA
>NW_019742557.1:405086-426758 GCF_002891405.2 Cryptotermes secundus | reverse complement strand
GTCTGCTTTGGGAGCTATAAAGTCAAGGTATTGTTCAAGGCTAAATATTGCTAAAGAAGTTAGAGTGGCCATTTCTGATATTACGCCACGTTTTGATAAACTTTGTTCTCAACAGCAGGCCCATTCATCACACTGAACTTTGACATTTAAATGTTTGATTTTCTTTGCTGAAAAAAAAAGTAAATACTTGTTAGTTAAATATCGTTTCATTTCAATACATATTTTGGTTAATTGCAAGTGTTAAAACTAATTTCTATTGTTGGCCAAATATTGTAATACTCTAATTTTGAGTAAAAAAAACAGGCTGGGGGTCTGAGAGTATTTTCTCTTGTCAGGGGGGGCTCAGAGGTAAAACGTTTGAGATCCACTGCGTTAGGTCAAAATATTTTCCTCAGCACCCTGTTCTCAAACATAGTATTAAGTTACGATTAAGACATTAGTTTGTGTTGTTTGTAAGATAAACTGATTTCGATTAAATTGTAAGGTGGGTTGCTTTTACTCGTTTTAGTGTTTCACATAGCGTGAAATGTTTGTAATGTTTGGCTTCTACTTGTCGTTTATATATTTCAAGGTAGCTTCGTTAAAAGTAACATTTTTTTCCCCTTTGGAGCTACAGCCCCAATTTGGGCCTTGGCCTACGTCCATAAAACTTTCCCTTTCACTTCGGTTTACTAGATCTTAGACATTCGGTAGAACTCCTTGGGTGGCTGATCAGCTCGTCTCAAGGCCTCTACCTGTACACAAACACAGAAAATCGCTCGCGCACACACACACACACACACACACACACACAAACTGAATATCCATGCCCTGAGAGGGATTCGAACCCACGATCCCGGCTTCCGAGCGAGCGAAGACAGTGCATGTCTTAGACCGCTCGGCTACCGTGACCGGCAAAATTAATATTTAGTATTATCGTAATTTTAGATCATTAAATAATTAAAATATATAAAATTTAAAATACGTGTGTATTCCCCAAATAAACATGATAATGACTTGTAACTTCTGGGAACTCCTTGTGCAACATAGTTGAAACTTTGTGTGGAACGTTCTCTTCTTAAATTTCTATGGGGATTTTGTAATGTGTTGAAACGTTTTATTTGCAGCAGTAAGTTACAATTTACCTTCACTGTTTGGCCTATTTTAATTATTTTGAAAAATTAAAAGAAGGCTTATGCGATCACAATGTTCTCTGTGTGTCTGTATATCCCCCCATCCCCAACAACTTTTCAATGGCTGAAACAAGCTTTATGAAATTTGGTATGTATATCATGACACTTGAGCCCATCTCAACGGCGTATTTCATACTCGTAAATCCCACTGATCAGTCTGTGTGTCTATATTTGTATCCCTCAATTGTTGCTAGGCAACGGCTCGGTAAAAACGTAACAGTGGCAACGAATACGCAAGCAACAACAGGAAAATTGTTGGACGCGTGTTTTCTATACGGTCCGTGTCATATAAGAGGAAAATCATGCGATTAGTTCTTCCCAGAACTTTTTATTTCGTATTGATATCTCTCTTCCTTCTTTTCTTTATTCTAGTATGTCTTAATTTTCTCTCCCTTTCTTACTTCTTTGTTGTCTTTTCGCTTTTATTGTCTGTGCTGGTTTTTCTCTCCAATTTGTGTAACTCGTAATTCCCCAACTCTGGGTTAAGAAACTGACTTCTAGTCCCTTAGAGATCAGCATCCCGCACGGGGATTCGTGGTCCCCTGAGGCGAATTCCAACACGTTGCTGTAACTAAGTCACGATATTTCCCTTGCCACTAATTGTAAGTTTATTTGCTGTAAAATCCCAATAACTCACATTATTTCAATCAGTGAAACAACCGGAAACTGTCCTCGACAAAAGTTTATTACACATGACTCGGGATGTGGACTAGTGGCGGGAATTTATAAGTGGATATAGAAAGAATCAGTTCTAGCAGAACTCATTAAACCTACTTTCATACTACATCAATTTCTAATCCAACAGATCTATTAGATCTAGTATTATTATTGTTGTTATTTTATTTTATTGTTATGAATCACTCTCACTCAGTCACTCATGGAGCTGAGCCCTTCTTGAGAAGTCGCCAATTGTGCAGCTACTCAATAACTTCCCAGTATTTTACGGAACCCGAAGGTTCATTACCGTGTTCACAAGAACCTGCCACTGGTTCCTATCTTGAGCCAAATCAATACAGTCCATACCATTCCATCATGTCTCTCTAAGATCCATTTTAATAATGTTCACACACCTACGTCTTGGTCTTCACAATGGTCTCTTTCCTTCTGGGTTTCCCACCATTATGGCCATATTAAGTGGATCCCTTATCACCACGGCATGGCGCGTCCTCAGGTTTCGGATGGAGGAGACGCCCTCCAGTTTTGGAGGGAAGCTGCGAATATATTGAATAAGCAGCCGCGGACAGCCGACAAGGGGTGGTCCTCCAGCTTGGGGGTTTGGCGTGGGGCTAACAACTCCTCACCGTGAAAATAAGATTGTTACGAAAATTCTCAAGAATAAAGAATTTATTTCTGAAGTAGGACCCACAGATTCCATCTGAGTTTAACTGGTCAGACGTAACCTCAAACTTAGCACTTCCATCATGTTTGTAATTGTTGACTTACAAATAGCATTCCACGCATAATATATATAATTTATTTATGATTTATCTCTATACCACACTTCACTTGATTAGCTCCAGTTGTTCATTAGCTGTCGTCATCAAAACCGAAGCTGAATGAACTATTCACACAAGCAAAGCGGATAAAAACTGCATAATGAGGAGCTTCACAACTCGTACTTTTCTTGAAGTATAATTAGAATGATCAAGTCAAGAATGATGAGATGGACAGGGCATGTAGCACGAATGGGGGAGAAGAGGAATGCGTATAGGATATTGGTGAGAAAGCCACAAGAAACAAACCACTGGGAAGACCAAGACGTAGGTGTGTGGACAATACTAAAATGGATCTTAGAGAGATAGGATGGGATGGTATGGGTTGGATTGATTTGGCTCAGGATAGGGGCCAGTGGAGGGCTCTTGTGAACTTCAGTTTCCATAAAATGCTGAGAAGTTCTTGAGTAGCTGCACAATTGGCGGTTTCTCAAGAAGGGTTCAGCTACGTGAGTGAGTAATGCAGATGGAAGATGGGTAAGTTTCCTCTCCTCAAAGAGAGACAATGCATCTCTTAACATATTGCTACCAAAATATTCGAAAGCTTCTTAACTCAATTTTTTCTGAAGGCTAGCATGTTATTATCCACAAAAAATAATTAGGGGCACATTTGGAAACATTTTTATTGCCTGAATTTTTAAATATAATACGTCATTAAGGTATTATAATTTAATGTAGGTGCACTCAGTACGACAGAAAACATTCTTAACCATATATTTTAACTTAATACATAAAAGCTGCTTAGAAATTACTAGATTTCAGGATTCAGTTTTCACGTTAGTTAAGTCCCGATATATTTCATGCTTACAGAAGAACAGACGAACTCAGCGAACTTAGAGGCCCTCCACAGTGTTGTGAATAATCTGAAAGTATAATGAAGAACATCAGGATAACTAAAATCAATCACGTAAAGACAGGATTACAGCCAAATCATGAATCGTCCTATATGCCAGATATGCCTCAGACAATGGACAGGTCCCGCATAATATTGGTACAACGAATCAACTGTTGTCACAGGCCTTTAGAGAACCTATCAGAAGATCTCTCTCTCTCTCTATGCAAGTTGGACACTTATAAGACAAACGTCCAGACGTCATTAATTTGTTTATCGGACAGGACATGACAACGTCTTCCAGACGTGCATAGACATACCAGTCACAGTGCTAAAATCTTCACTTATCTGTGGAGGTCATTAGCTGTGTCATGGCCTGTCATTTCAAATTCAGCCTTCACGTAGATCAGTTTCCTTAACTTTGGTATGAATTTGTATTAGATGTTTACTGGATACTTTGCCAAACCGGAAATAAAGTGAAAATAATATAAAATTTAGAATTATAATCTTATACGGATTCGTTCAGATACGGTTCGTGAATACTTATTAGTTTCTAATTCCATTGTCGAATCAGTTGTTTTAATTACGTGTAACAGAACCTTCCCTAATAGGAAAGGTTCTTCTTCGGAACATAATTGTTTAAGGCCAAGGTTATGACTAAGGTGTGTTGACTCATGGCCAAATGATTCGTAAAACGAAAGAAGAAGAAGAAATGTTATTGTGTTGTGGTGTGCTGATCTTCTCGGTACTGTTGTAAGGAAGTAACGGTCATACTTAAGTTTGTACAAATAAACCTCGTACGCACACACCTTCGTGTGTTGACAAGACAGGAAGCTAGCTGTTCTGAGAGTTACGTGGTCTTGTATTCTTTTCTTTCAGGTGTACAAAAGAAGTGATATTAATTTTCAATCATCATCGGCATTAAAATAACGTTTTAAAGGATTGAACTTCGGAAATTTTAATGATGAATGATTCAAATACGTAGTGAATGACACCTGAATTTTTCCTGAAGATTGTTATCAGCGCCTCATCATCAGTTTTCTAGTCAGTCTCTGAGAGCCGGTCCACTCTTACCCGGTGAGTACAGATTTCATTGTTTTCACTATTTCAATCCCAAGAGATGGCCACGATGAAAACTCTGCAGAAGTGATGATATCCTGAACTTATAATATGTAAATTACATGTATTTACATTTATATCTGTAATTAACTTTGGATCACGCCATGAAGAAGTAAGGCAAATAGAGGTATAACCCCATGCGTTCATAAACTCAGCCCTAGATTGAACTGAGTGGCCAGCTTCACTACGCCGGCAGCTTAACCCCCTGGGAGGACCTCCTCGTTCCCAGAACGGGTCTGAACGCTGTGAAGAAGGGAGAAGTCACTGTCCTTGCTAGTAATTGAGCCCTGGTATTGCAATCCTATGTCCATTTTCTTTGGATTCTTGTTATATATTTTTTATTCAACCTGTGATGCGTTGGTATGATGCGAATGGCCAAAAAGGAAAACTGTCGGCGTTTGCAGGGATCTTCTGGTTTGGAGAGTACAAGACTGATTCAGACACCGCGATGTTTTGATGTGACAAGAAGTAAATAAATTCCTGGCTTGCAAAGTTATGGACTCAGGTTAACCACAGAAATGTCAGCTTCAACTCCTACGTACCAAGACGCCATTTTAGATTGTCAGAGCTGCTTTTATCTCGTGGGTTAATTATATATTATAATAAATATCTTGAAATGCTGGGAAAATTCCCTCCAAATATAGTTCATACTAAGTGTCAATGAATGTCCAATGTTGACAGGTATAACGATGTTTATAAAGGCCTATTTTTTCAAACTAGGCAATTTCATGGTTAATAATCATTATGCTTTACATGACTAAGTACTAGGATAATATTAAAATGGATCTTAAGGAAATGGGGCATGAGATTCGGACTTATTCCATCTGGATCCAAACAGGTCTCATTGGCAGGATCCTGTGAACACGGTAATGAACATTCGGGTTGAATGAAAGACTGGCGATTATTGACTTCTTAGGTAGGGATTTACTCATATTTCTCCGTTACTTACTTAGATTTAAATGCATTTATAATGAATATTGTTTAACAAAATACGAATATCATATCTTTGACACATATATCAAAAGATGAAATGCGCCAATTATATAACTATAGGAATCATAACCTCCAGATATATTTGGTGACTAACATAGGATAAGATGCCGGTCACTGTAGCTGAGTGGTCTAAGGCATGTACTGTCTTCGCTCGCTTAGAAACCGGGATCGTGGGTTCGAATCCCACTCAGGGCATGGAGGTTTAGTTTGTGTGTGTGCGTCTTTCTGTGTTTGTGTACAGGTAGAGGCCTTGCGACGAGCTGATCACCCGCCCAAGGAGTCCTACCGTATGTGTAAGATCTAGAAAAACCGAAGTGAACGGAGAAGTTCATGGAGGTAGGCCTAGGCCCACTGTGGCTGTAGTGCCAAAGGATAAAAATATATATATATATAACAGTCTCTTCCAAAACAGTTTCTCCACTTAATGCGATCTTCTGTTTTTGGAACGAGACTATCCAGGAAAAGTGATAATGTGGTAGTTTTTCCATTTGCTTTCCACATCGCAGTACAACAGCCGTTCAAACGACTCTGGTCACGCCTGTTGCTATACGAACTTGAACCATCTCGAGCATCATTTGCTCTGTGCTTCAAGTCGCTGCTGATGACGCTGCTTCCGACATCAGTTTTCGGTGTCTCTCTTCGTCTGATGCCTACCCTTTGATCTGTCCAGCAAGGGAGGCCCTGCCCGTAGCTACGCTACCGCTGGTATAGCTCTCAGGGTCCTTGGCATACTCAAACCCCCTCACCACGATAAGGTGGAGACACCTGGATAAAAATAGGATAATATAAATGTAAAGTTTTTCTGGGCATAATTAAATAAGCACCACGTCATGAAGACATTTGGGGGAGTGAAGTTATAGATCCTCGATTCTTGACCTTGGCACTAGATGAAGGTGAGTGGTCTGCTTCACGCCCCTAAATTAACATTCTTCAGTATAGTTATTAGCTTTTCGGTGGAGCCTGCTTGTAGTAAACATCTGATTTGTGTCCACTATAAAGTCTTCAAAATGATTCAACTATTTTTTCAGCAGAATAAAAGGCATAAAATCTTCAATTCTTTTGCGTCTTTAGGGCATATGGCTTAAATAAGGACGGTATCAACTTTCATAACCTTACTGTTTTTATTTAATAAATAAAAGAGAGTGTGTGTTCACATTCTAATTTGAAAACCGAGAAAGCTGAAATGTGGCATACGTACTTACGGAAACCTGAGAGTGTGCATCTGAGGTTTTTTTTTTTTACTTCTACAGTTCTTCTTTTTGCGGGCTGCAATTAAGGGGTAGTTTTATATATTTTTTATTGTGAAAATAATTGTAAATACAAAAGAGACCTAGGCAATGCCCATCCGGCTATTTGTAGCACATTCTTATAAACATCTTATTCTATCATAGCGGTCACCCCGTGATTCTTATAACTTAAACCTGTTAATGTACTACGCGTATTGTTTTGTACATGTACTCCTTTTTATTTTCTTACATAGTTTTTTTAAATAAATATATGGATGTTATTTGTGAAGTGACAGTTGTCTTACACAAATCTTTTTCCTTCTAGCTTTAAGAGCTCTGTGGCTGACCTTTGGCATTCTTTTGCTGCTCTTATGCCGAATGTCCTTCACTGTTGCCCGGTGGTCCTCGCACAGTTTACAGTACCAGAGGATATCTTCCTCCGTTTGCAGCCCGTCATCACATTCGGAGTTATTTTATAATTATTTTAGTACGTGTACTGCCCTGTAATAGCAGCAATGCGAACTATGAAACTGTTTGTGAGGTTATGCTTCGTGCATTCGAAGTCACTATGACACTTTTTTTTTCCTTGGCACTACAGCCCCAGTGGGCCTAGGCCTACCTCCATGAACTTCTCCGTTCACTTCGGTTTTTCTAGATCTTACACATACGGTAGGACTCCTTGGGCGGGGGATCAGCTCGTCTCAAAGCCTCTACCTGTACACAAACACAGAGAAACGCACACACACTAACTAAACATCCATGCCCTGAGTGGGATTCGTACCCACGATGTTGGTTTCCAAGCGAGCGAAGACAGTACAGGTCATGATGCTCTTTACAAACACAAATTATATATGTTTAAAAAGAATTAGTCACTGTAAGGATAATAAAATAAATTAGCATACACTTTCACTAACAATCTGTATATATCTTGAATAAAATGTCTTCCAATTGCATTCCCTAGATAATGTAGCGTGTTTGCAATTGTTCAATCGGAGACCGAAAAATTTAGTGCGCTCGGCTGTTATCGGTTTGTTTGGTTGGCTCGTGTGGTCACGTATACGTATATAAGTAATTAAAAACTGTCTTGCATTCACCTGGCATTAAAAGAACAGAAGCTCGATACGAGTACAACTTATAAATGTTTATAAAAATTAATTACTCTAAACATAATAAAAATAAATTAATTTAGACTTCGTGAGTAAGTTATCTAAATCGTGTAAGATTTGAGGTTTTCATGATGGTAACTATGAAGAATGCAGTCTTCTGGAATGTGGCTTTGTGTGTATCTTGTGTAAATGGACGTTTCGGAGGAACCTATCGCCTCCATCTTCAAGGTAAACAAATACGTGAGCGAGGATTTTTCTACCTTGAAGATGGAGGCGATACATTCTTCCGAAACGTCGGTTTATACAAGATATGCACGGCGCCACATCCCAGAAGAAGGCATTCTTCATATGTCTATCATGTACTGAATAAAATGATTTCCAATTGGAACGTATTCAAGAAACTGGAGTGTCTGCAGCTATTAACTGATGAAGCTCAACGTGAATAACAAATTAACAGTTATTTACGAAATACATTACTCTAAGCCTAATTGACGCAGATTTCCGTGGATAGGCTATCACTCTCTTTAATAAAACGACTCCCAGGTCCGCTTCTCCATGGATCTGACGTGCTTGTGATTATTGTATGGAACAGCGAAAAAATGTTCATAAAAATTATCGTTTTAGTGCGCTGTGTTCAGTTAAGAAGGAGACTCTGATTTAACCAGAGCAAGGCCCTGTCCTTGCAGGTACCATCCACATAAATAATTTACACTCGTTGTTTCGATTAACTTATTTATATTCTGCGTCTTTGACCAATATTTATTTAACACTCAAAGGCTCGTTGTACGTATTCCTAAATTATAAATATTTGTCCTTTAAGTAACATCATATTTAACCTTGCAGATTACGAATAATTTCCTCGCTGTCAGCCTTCTTCCATATTCAACCTTGTACCCCAGAATCCACATTTTTTTCTCAATAAATTAACCAAAACCATACACACAAATCTGACACTCGACTAGTTCAGAACAGGCTAGTCTATTTCAGAATTTGAAGATTTAAATTCAAATCAAAAGCTGGTGAGTAAATAAAATAGAACATTTTCCACGGATATATTATCTACATTGTGAAATATTAAACCAGTAAACAGCGCAGAAAGGTTAAAAGGAATTACGGACATACGAGTATGTTGAAAGTTAACAGCTAAATTATACGGCTTTATTCGGTTGTTGATATTCTCTGCTGCTCTGTGAGGCAGTCTCCATGAACAACTACTGGATCCGCCCACTTCTAATAGTTTACAACGCATCCGCTTCTGGCAGCCCAATTTATGCGTAAGATCTCGACCATAAAGTTAAAAAGTAAAGCTATCCCTGTAACAGACCGTGAAGACGCATAGGGTTGTGAGACGTTGAGGGCCCCACATTATCTAGACAACTGGCTCAAAGATGGCAGTAAAGTTGTCAGCCTTACGCGCCGGCCGCTCTTTACTCCCCAGGAAAATTATTTAATTAATTCCTGGTACTCATTTCTGTTAGAGGCTGAGTCGACCCCAGGGCCATAGTGCGGCTGGAAGGATTAGGTCAATTGAAAAAAATCCAATGACCTCATTTCGACGTGAACCTCGACCTTCCGGCTTGTAGCATATCCCCTCAACCAACTACGCTACCGCGTGCCCCAAAGGTCTCGACCTTAGTGATTATAATTATTATCTCCTTCCACTTCCGCTGGAATTTCATCTTCAAAATTTCTTGAAAGTTGTTACTTGTGACAAAATTGTTTCTCTGAACACTATGATATCTTCCAGCTGATTAGTACATCGATTCACAATGAAGGAGAGTAACTCCAGACATTTGTTACAGTTCAGAGGTGCTCAAATCCTGATGGTGGACAATGAATCCCCTACCATATGTTTTGTCTACTAAAGTTAGAATACAAAAAATTATAATTTTGTCTGTGGTTAAGTATGGGTGTGAAACTTGGTCTCTGATATTAAGGGAGGAACATAGACTGAGGATGTTTGAGAACAGGGTGTTGAGGACAATATTTGGACCAAAGAGAGATGAAGTGACAGGAGATTGGAGAAAACTACATAATGAGGAACTTCATAACTTGTACTCTTCTCCAAGTATAATTAGAATGATCAAGTCAAGGAGGATGAGGTGGGCAGGGCATGTAGCACGAATGGAGGAGAAGAGGAATGCATAAAGAATATTGTGGGAAAGCCAGATGGAAAGAGGCCACTGAGAAGACCAAGGCGTAGGTGGGTGGACAATATAAAAATGGATCTTGGAGAGATATGATGGGGTGATATGGATTGAATTGATCTGGCTGAGGATAGGGACCAGTGGAGGGCTCTTGTGAAAACGGTAATGAACCTTCGGGTTCCATAAAATGCTGGGAAGTTCTTGAGTACCTGCGTAATTGGCGGCTTCTCGAGAAGGGTTCAGCTCCATGAGTGAGTGAGTGAGTGAAAGTTTCACGCTGTAGTTTGTCCCTACCCCGGACGGGGATAGTCACCAGAATTTGTTTCCGAAGGAGGAGAGACAGCTATAAAATTTGTTTCTTACGTTTAAGCTGTTTAAGAAGAGTTTCACTGATCATCTCAGATTACTCAGCGTAAAAGAATACAAAGAAAATAACTGCAAAGACTACAGAACATAATTCATCTGCAGAGCACTTTAATTTCGCCTTCAAATGGACGGACATCGGTTACGTTAGTACAGACTGAAGAGAGAATACCAATTCAGCGATGCATATCGCTACCTTGAGAACATCTCTCAATTTCGCTATGCAGTCCTCATGCATCCTTCGCTTATTTACCTCTGTGCATGCAGTAGCCTCCTGCTTAATGTTCCGGGAAGATCCTTGAGCACAACGTGTGTACGTGTACGTACCAAGTACATACACGGTTCCTGCCTTTCTTCTAATCTTATTTCAAGAATGTAATAGATCTTTTTTTTTATTATATTTTCACGTGTATTAGTGACTATAGACGGGAGTTTTGGATTGAATAATTTGATTTATTAGCCGGTCACGGTAGCCGAGCGGTCTAAGGCATGCACTGTCTTCTCTCGCTCGGAAGCCGGGATCGTGGGTTCGAATACCTCTCAGTACATGGATGTTTGTGTGCGTTTTTCTGTGTTTGTCTACAGGTAGAGGCCTTGCGACGAGCTGATCACTCGCCCAAGGAGTCCTATCGTATGTGTAAGATCTAGAAAAACTGAAGAGAACGGAGTTCATGGAGGTAGGCCTAGACCCACTGAGGCTGTAGTGCCAAGGAACAATTTGATTTATTGCACCTTATATATTCACAGAGTTCGCAGCTACAGACAATTACAGCGCTATCGCTATTCTACACTATTTCCAGTTCACTGTTGCACGCACACTTAAGATTCTCAGTCTTCACTAGACGTATCCTGGCAACGGATTTATTACAGTCTCACTATAACTTCAACTCACACACCAAATCTTCTTATTCACAGTCTAATTTTATCTTGTCATTTCCTATTAATTATCTTAGACTGCCATCTCCAGAACTCGAACCAATTCCAATTCTAACTGTGTGAGATCCTCGTTATATAGTCTTAGGGGCGAACTCCACGGAAAACACCGTCTTCTATTATTAAAAAGCCGGGAGGTGACGGGATCGAATCCCGATCAGGTCATTCGATTTTTCAATTAACCTAATCCTTCTAGCCGTACAATAACCCTGGGATCGACTCGGTAACTGACAGAAATGAGTACCAGAGAATATTCCTGGGTTGTAAAGGGCGGCCAACGCGTAAGGCTGACAACCTTACCGCCATCTGTGAACCGATTGTCTAGAAAAGTAGGAGCCTCGAAGTCTCACAACCCTATGGGCGTCCACTGCCTGTTACAGGGACAGCTTTACCTTTTAACTTTTATACTACATTTTACGAAATATGGAAACTTTTCTTACGCATGTACGCAATTTAATATTTGTAATATGGGTTCGATTTGTGAACAGTGAAACTTGTACCTGTATATTACTGCACACATACTGATGGTCTGGATCTGTCGGAAAAGGTTTCTGAATTGAGTCCTAAAGCATGAAGTATCTTCCCCTCCTCTAACATTTTAATCGTGGTTTAGAATCCCAATCGGTCATGCTTTCTTTCTGTGTTTGTGGTACACTGTATAGGTAGCATCCCTACCATGGACTGATCCCCTTCCATGGAGTCCTACAAACTGTTTGTAAAGATAAAGATAAAGTTGTCCCTGTGCTTAATTAATTAAGCACTAAGCCGGCACCAGTTGGACGTGAGTGGTCAGCTTCACCCCCCTGCCGCTTTATCCCCGGGGAAAGAGTCCCCGGTACCCATTAGACAGGAGGTTGGGTGGGCTCCAGAGCCGATCTGAACGACGTGGAGAAGAGAAAATTCTTGACCCTACCGGGACATGAACTTCGACACCTTGGTCGTCTAGCCTGTTAGCCAGTCGCTCTACCAACTGCGCTACCCCGAGGGGTGGGGGGTTCCGTTGTGTTTCTCGTGGTTTCATTTAGTACCTCCAAGCAAATAGTAATTTGAATATTCTTAGTGGGGTGAGACTGAGTCCACTTGGTATTGCGGCCTATTGTACTGGCCCCAGACGATAGATGATGGTGATCGTGGGGCAGTTGGTGGAATGAATATTGGGAGGGAAACCGAAGTACTCGGGAGAAAACCTACCCTAGAGCCACTTTGTCCACCACAAATCCCACTTGACCAGACCCGGGCTCGAACCCGGACCGCCGCGGTGGGAAGCCGGAGGCTAACCGCCTGAGCTATGGCGCGGCCTTGTATTTTGAATAAGATGAAGATTTCGCCCTTTAAAATCCTTATCAGATAATCTTTCAGCCTGCTAACCAAAGAGTACCGGGGCTCTTTTCCCGGAGGTTAAGCGACCGGGACGTGAATCTGACCATTTAACTTCGTCTAGCACCAAGGTCAAGAATGATAAGCTTTACTTCTCCCCCACATGTCTTCATGGCGTGGTGCTTAATAAATAAATAAATTAATTAATTAAGCACAGAAACAATGTTTGTTTTTTCTTTTCCTTGGCACTACACCCCCAGTGGACCTAGATCCTACATCCATGAACTTCTCCGTTCACTTCGGTTTTTCTAGATCTTACACATTCGGTAGAACTCCTTGGGCGGGTGATCAGCTCGTCGCAGGGCCTCTACCTGTATACAAACACAGAAAAACACACACACACAAACTAAACATCCATGCCCTGAGTGGGACTCGAACCCACGATCCCGGTTTCCAAGCGAGCGAAGACAGTACATGCCTTAGACCGCTCGGCTACCGTGACCGGCCAGAAACAATGTTACCTCCTTCAATTTACCTTTTACCGGATCACACTTCATGTCTGACATCCCAACCAATTCGACTCTTTGTAATTTTGTAATTGAAATTACGTCGTTAATAGCTTGGTATTTAATTACTTATTCCCTTATTCACGTACAGACATATAGAAAGATTACTGACACCTTTCAGGCCCAAGTCCTCACAAAGAAGTCCGGTTTTGTATAGTAATGATTTTCTGATCAATATAGATAAGGGCATGATATAAAGACGACATTTTTTGTCCCCTTTTCTTCTTATTCTTCTTCCTGTTCTTCTATTCCTCGTTATTCTCCTCCTCATCCTCCGTCTTCTTTTCTCCCTTTTCTTCTACTCCATTTTCTCCTACATCACCACCAACTTATTCTGAGTTGGGGCCTGTAATGGGCCTCTGCAATTGGTCTCGAGTTTATTGACAGATATTTAACGATACTGCCCGAAAATGTGGAGTAAACTGTACCTTAAAGATTGCTGCAATCTAGGTTTGAAGCCGTGTCTCCCGGTATGTGTTTCCCGGCATTTCACAAAAGCGTGTTGCTTCGCAGTAAATTTCTCCCAGCCTACACAGCATCACATGCCAAGAGACTGTACTTCTCATAGTCCCTCAGATCTCTCATAAACTCTTGCTTGTTTAAAAATAAGCATATAAAAGACATGAGAATTCTACCCGACCGTTGAACTTCCAGTGATGCTTAAAGTATGACGTAATTCGCGTCCACGAAAATTGCAAAGTAAAAGTCGTTTCCTGATGTTTATTCTTACTGTGGGACGCAATTTATTCCATTAAAACACCTTTAAGAAATTAGCGTAAAGGTGTTGTGTTCTATAATTTTATTTCCATGTTCAAAGGTTAAAGGCAGACGTTTTTATACCCCTCCCTCATATCACCCTCCCTTCCGCTGTTCAATACGATTCCATTTGAGACTTCAAAATATGGGCGTGCGTAATGGAGCCAAGTACAATGCAGTGCAGACGACTGGCCTGTGTCATGCATTATAATCCCTTTAACCCAGTGAAACTGCATTTAGAAAACTCAAAATCCATAAAATATGTAAAGAGGAAAGTAAAACTATCCCTATAACAGGCAGTGGAGGCCCATAGGGTTGTGAGACGTCGAGGCTCCCACATTTTACAGATGGCGGTAAGTTTATCAGCCTTACGCGCCGGCCGCCCTTTACCCCCAGGAAGATTCCTGGTACTCATTTCTGTTAGAGGCTGAGTCGACCGCGGGGCCATAGTGCGGCTGGAAGGATTAAGTTAATTTAAAAGCACAATGATCTAATCGGGAGTCGAACCCGCGATCTTCCGGCTTGTAGCATAGCGCCTCAACCAACTACGCTACCGTGTGACCACTCAAAGTCCATGGGCTGTATGGAATTAATTCAAAGATTTCAAAGTAAGTACATCAAATTTATCACGATTGAAGATTTGCTGCGTCTGCTGCTGTACTCTGCGAGCACTTGCTCGCGCCGGTTCCTCGCTTGCGGAGTTTCTTCTTTTTTCTTCTACCCTGAAGATGGAGTCGATACGTTCCTGCGAAATGTCGGTTAACACGATTTCTGCACGGCGCCACATCCCAGAAGACTGCTTTCTTCATAGTCACCGCCGTGAAAACCTCAAATCTTAAAAGATATTTGTCCACCAACACTAGAAACAGTTCACTTAACGCAGTACCCAGATCGATTCGTGTATCTGTGTGTATTTTCTATCACACACATCAGAAAACGCAGTTTTGGTTACATGAGCTTGAGTTATTGATTAGCATATTCGTGCATGCAGTACACGCCGTGTAGGTACCAGAATACCTGTTGCTGACATCTAGACAAGTTCTTCCTAACGTGTCCATTTGGTGGAAGTGGAACAAGTTTGAAATTACTTCATTACTCATCATAAATATTGGTATATTTTACTGTGCTGTTAAGAATTAAAATTAACAGTAATATTTACTCATTTGTCTCTTACATTGATATGCACGTCAGTGAACATAAAGAGCAACATATCCTGCTTGTTCCTGCTTGGAACTGTTAAAGAGGAAATAACAGAGGGAGACAGATACGTGCATAATAAGGATCTTCTCAGTGTGTGCTTTTGACGTAACATTGGTAAGGCTATTTATCAAGAAGTACGACCCTGGCTGGATATATAGAACGTACGAATGAAAGAAAAAACCTATTTAATAAGTCAGGAAACCCAACGTTCTCTCCCGGGATTACTGGGCTTTTGGACTCTGTCCGTCGTCATGTATTGTAAACAACATAACCTTTCGGAAAGTGGATCTGTTTCTGTCCTCAGATGAAAGGGGTGGAAGAACCTGTCTTGTTGGTTCCCTTAGATAGATTTAACCTCAATCCCTGAAGTTAGTATACGGGATGATCTGTAAGTCCAGAAACTCAGTTAATTCCGAGTGCCATGCGACACCGTCAGAAACCATTATAATCGATTGTTTATGTGTAAAATGTTATTGTATTTAGTGGAATTTGTTTTCCATAACATGTTTACAGACGCTTTAGAACTTTCTTTATACTTCTGGATGCACACGCAGTTGTGCACTTGATTGAGGCAGTATGCTACAATCCGGAAGTTCACAGGTTCGAGTCCCGGTCTGGTGGATTTTTTAAATTTACCTAATCCTTCCAGCCACACTATGGCTCTAGGATAGACTCAGCCTCTAACAGAAATGAGCATCTGGAATTTTCTTTGGGGTAAAGAGCGGCCAGCGCGTAAGCCTGACAAACTTAACGTCATCCGTGACCCGACTGTCTAGACAAAATGTGGGAGCCTCGACGTCTCACAACCCTATGGACCTTCATGGCCTCTTACAGGGATAGCTTTACCTTACCTTTTAATATGTCTCTGGAAATGTAGTTTACTTTTTAAAACAAATGAACGCTTTCAATATATATGTGTTGCTATCACTCGGGAAATATTAAGGTTGCAGTTTTCTTGAATGTGGCGCCATGTAGTCTATCAGATAGATGAAACATTAAGGAGGTATCTACTATCTACATCTTAAGCGTTGAAGAATTTTCTCTTCTCCTACACATTAGTACAAATCTACAGAATTACGTGCTGTCACATCCCAGAAGACCACAATATTAACATGTTGATATTCTCGGTATGAAATTGAAACTCGTGGCTACTGAAACGGCCCCAAAATTACAAAAACTTTATGGGCCCCGAAGACTCGTTATTATGGCCGCTGGACCCTGAGTTCATCAGATGAACCCAACCCATTATAAACTTATATCAGTTTTTCATGTACCTAGACAAACTGCAATGTTCGATTACATAGTCTTCCTGACTAATGTAGCCCAGTTCCCAAACTTTTTTCAGTTCATGGAGCACTCGGACGCCACCAATTTACTCTGCTGTGGAACATGTCGAAACTTCCATATTTATGCCATCGTAGGACTAGGAACAATATTAATAAAGAAAAATATGTCACACTATACGATTATCTATGCATTTCAAATAATAATAATAATAATAATAAAAGACCGCCCCTATGGTCTAGTGGTCAGAGTTCCTGGCTATAGATCCAGAGAAGTAGTGGGTCTGGATCGGGGTCCACTCAGCCTCATGAGGATAATTGAGGACCTATTTCAAGGAAACAGCGGCTCTGATCTAGAAAACGGAAATTAACGGCCGTGGGGATTCGTTGCGCTGACCACGCGACACCCACTAACAGCTAAAGTTGGCATTAACTTCGCCGACAAGCGGCGGTTGTTCGGTCGGTATAGTTCGCTTGCAGACTACAGGCCACGGAGTTTGTTTTAATAATAATAATAATAATAATAATAATAATAAAATCATTATGAAATTACCCATAATAGAGACAAAAGAGAAATGAAAAATAAATTATACGTAAGAGATATCGTAAAATGTATAAAATTGAGTAAATTATTTTCATAAATTGTATTTTTTCTCATAAATTGGTAAAAGACCGCCATTGCTGTGTTTCAGTGGTGGAGAACTTCGGTCCACCCCACGGAACACGTGTTCTACCACTAAATTCAACAGAGGTGCATGTTGCTTCCTCGCTTCTACAATTTACATAATTTAACCGCGGTATAATGTCCTCCTCACCTTGACAGGTGCCAATACCGTTTTGTCTTCGGGGTGTCCTAGCGCTCTTTGGCACTTCGCCGCTCTCCTATTTCCACTCCCCAACCTTGGATTCTACTGCTTCGATCGTTTTATTTCTTCTCGTCATCTTGCCCGATGTGGAATAAACAAGAAGTTTGTTGACCCCCTGTTTTGTAGGGTCCATTGAACACATCGGGTCGCTGCACGCTAATACGCATTAACAAAAATGAAGTGAAAAGAAGATGGGAGGCCAGGTGGGAGGAAGGGCCGCTGACTGCTGCTAATGCATTCAGTGATGCGGAAGGTCTTACAGTAATGCTGCTTTATGTATTAAAGGTCAGAAGTTTACTTGAAGCTGCAGGTTCGGTGGCTCTGCGTCACCTGTCATGGCGTTCACCTTCTTTGCTATCCCTGTATCTTCGTGATCTTCATATTGAATGTAATATACATGCGCTTGTGCAGCTGCTTGGGCCCAGGTGATTAATCACATAATAAATCGTGTGCTTTGAGAAAATAACTAGTTTTCCCGTTGCAAAACTACGTATTTTGTTAGATAATCTATTCCTAATCCTCTTACAGGTAACATTTTTGCATCGCGAAATTACTCCGAATTTCTGAATATTTTTGTAATTCTTCCTGAATGTGTGGGGGACACGCGGTAGGGTAGTTGGTTGATGCGCTATGTTACAAGCCGGAAGGTCGTGGGTTCGAGTCTCGATGAGTTGTTTCTTTTTCACTTGACCTAATCATCCTAGCCGCAATATTACCCTGGGGTCGACTCAGCCTCTAACAGAAATGAGTACCAGGAATCTTCCTGAGGTTAAAGGGCGGCCAGCGCGTAGGGCTGACAAATTTACCGCTATCTGTGAGCCTACTGTCTAGACAAAATTTGGGAGTCTCGACGTCTCACAACCCTATGGGCCTTCACGACCTGTTTTTTTTAATGCTAGTGGGGTGGGACTAAGTACCAACCCCAGATGATAGGTGAGAGTGATTGTGGAGCAATTGGTGGAATGAAAATTGGCAGGGGAAACCGAAGGACTCCAAGGAAACCTGCCCCAGGGCCACTTTGTCCACCACAAATCCCACTTGACCAGACCCGGGATCGAACCCGGTCCGCCGCGGTAGGAAGCAAGCAACTAACCGCTAGAGCTATGGCGTGCCTATACCTTTAGTCAATCTTTAAGTAACCTATCCATTCATCCTTTCATCCAGCGACCCATTCACCCAGTTACCCAGCCGATCAGCCCTCTATTCATTCAGATAACCGTCCGGGCAATAGATTCGCCCATTCGATAGGCAGAAATCCAACCGTCCGTTTGTTCGTTCGTCTATCTGCCATTTAATAAACTTGTACCGTCTGGACTTTGAACTTACAAAGTCAAATTTGAGTTGAGCAACCTGGCCGATCGCGTGATATTTGATATGGTTCATAATCATTACAAATATTATTGTAACGATCATTCTAAATATGTAAAAAAGAAAAGTAAAAGTATCCGTGTAACAGACCGTGGGGGCCCACAGAGTTGTGACATGTTGAGGTTCCCACATTTTCGAGACAATCGGCTCATAGATGGCGGCAAGGTTGTCAGCCTTACTCGCCAGCCGCCCTTTACCCCCAAGAATATTCCAAGAACATTCCTGATACTCATTTCTGTTAGAGGCCAAGTCGACCCCAGGACCATAGTGCGGCTGGAAGAATTAGGTAAATTGAAAAAATGTCAATGACTTCTTCAGAACTTGAACCCGCGACCTTTAGGCTTGTAGCATAGTGCCTCAGCCAACTCCCCCTCGCATGTCCCCAGTCTAAACATGAGTATAGAAAATAAAATAAAAAATATAAACACACTGATATGTTGGGTTTTTGGACTTTATCCATCGTCCATCATCCAAAAACCCAACATGTCAGTGTGTTATACACCATCGTCAGAATCCTATAGTAAAAAATATAAAGTAAAGACCTCTTGGATGAAAATGATTAAGAGCACAAATATTTGATATTCTGTACAGTTGAAGATACAATTTGCGTTATACTGTCTTTGATAAATGTGCCGACATTGGATTTTAGAGTGATTATGGACAGTATAAGCTTGCATATTTGAAACCTTCCTAGTCCTGCAAAAAATCTGAAGAACATTACACATTATTGTGTACGTTGCGGTAGAAATGAACAATCCGGTTATTATTAATAATAACCGGCGATTATACTACAAAATCACAAATAAAGAAATATACGTAATCACTTGTTATTATTATTCATAATTGCTAGTTAATCACTAGTACCATGACATATGCGCCGGTCACAGTATCCGCGCGGTCTAAGGCATGAACTCTCTTCGCTCGCTTTGACTCTGGGCTCCTGTGTTCGAATCCAATTTAAGGCATGGGTGTTTAGTGTGTGCATGCGTTTATTCTGTGTTTGTGTTGTCCTGTGTTTAATTAGAGGCCTTGCGACGAGCCGATCACTCGTCCAAGGAGCCCTACCGTCTGTGAAAAATGATTACGGAGCTGAATAAGAGACCGGAACTCAGAATGGGCTGAAAGAGCCTTTGAGAAAAAGAATGTAACATAAACAAATGTTTACTTTTATTCCCAGAATGTTCCACGATTCGCTGTCAGCAAAACGCATAATTATGTTAAAATTAGGAACACGTCGCTATACAAAGTTGAATATAATGTTCTTCCCGATCAACATTAAGGTGTTAAACATATATTGTCTTGTTAATGGCCTCGCTTTTGAGCCAGTGACAGCTATAGAAGACAGGCTCTGTTGCCATCCCTGCTAATGAGCATGTCGCACCAATTCATACGTGGCGTTAAGCTGATCATCCCAGAGTGACAACCTGTTTTGTCTCCAGCAGCATCTCCAAAGCCGTTAATCCTATTTAAAGACTCTCTTCAAGGAGCTATTTTCCATGACAAAAGAAGTTTACTTCCTTTATAAATTATGTTCTCTCCATATTATTCTTCAGGAAGACGGCTGTTTAGACAGCCAAAACTGTCAGACAGCTGTTTTCTGTGCTTCCTCTACGTAAAATAATTCAACTATAAAATTAATGAAAGCGCTGACTGGCATTTCGGCTCTGATCTTTTAATTCGATACGGACCGCCTCTGTGGTCTAGTGGTCAGAGTTCCGAGCTACAGATCCAGAGGTCCCGAGTTCGATTCCCGGCGGCACCAGATTTTCTGAGAAGTAGTGGGTCTGGAACGGGGTCCACTCAGCCTCGTGGTGATAATTGAGGAGCTATTTCAAAGAAATAGCGGCTCCGGTCTAGAGAACCGACTTTAACGGCCGTGAGGATCAGTTGCGCTGACCACGCAGCACCCTCTGTCGGCTAAAGTTGGCACTAACTTCGCCGACAAGCGGCGGTCGCTCGGTCGGTATTGTTCGCTTGCGGACTAAAGCAACGGAATTGTAACAATGTACTGAGACAGAGTAACGACTTGTGAATTGGATGTGGTCTGATTACATGTAGCTTTGCTCTGTTTCGAAGTAAAATTCTAATATTCGCATGAAAAGAAAAAGATAATGAGGGAACAAGGACAACATCCGAACCTGGTCTTCTTTGATGTGAATTCGTGAGTATGGTAGATAGGCACCACCTTTGTGGAAAACCCTTTTGCTTTCCTCTTTAGGGTAGAAGAGTCTCCTCCCTTGAAGAGAGGGGCAGTAGATTCCATCGAAATTTTGGTGACCTGTCTTCCAGACTGTTTCTTATTAACTTCACAAAAGACCGTGGTCTTAATTTTGTGGCATGTATAGTCATTGTTAGGTAACGGGTCGGTAAACACATTCCCGTAACACAAGCGCACACGACAATAGAAAAACATCCAGTGCTACGTAACGGAATTTTAAACATGCTCTTTAACAATAGAAGTCAATTGGCCCACTAATAATAATTCAATTCAATTCATGTTTATTTACGTGCAATAACTCAACAGCACAGTGGCCAATTACAAAGTTAGCACGAGTATATACAGAAAATAATTAAAACAAAATACAAGTATGACAAATAAATCTGTGAACATAAATCTAAAGAAGACTGAACTATATACATACATTTATGAAATATTACTAATGTTGCTAATACTGTTAGTAACTAAATACTAAGATAAGACACCTGTGAGTGATAGCATAAAATTAATAAGATTAATAACAAGTCAATAAATTAAAACCAATTACATAAGAAAAATTAAAGTTAGCCGAGGTACACACATTTGTAGTGAATTAAAACACTAATCAAGTAACACCGTAAAAGGTTCGGTACATGCTTGTAAAATATGATTCAGAGAAACCGCTCCGTCAGCAAATATGTCGAGATCTTTACCCACCACGTTGGTAGCAAGGGC
>NW_019742557.1:398970-404604 GCF_002891405.2 Cryptotermes secundus | reverse complement strand
GTAAAATTCTAATATTCGCATGAAAAGAAAAAGATAATGAGGGAACAAGGACAACATCCGAACCTGGTCTTCTTTGATGTGAATTCGTGAGTATGGTAGATAGGCACCACCTTTGTGGAAAACCCTTTTGCTTTCCTCTTTAGGGTAGAAGAGTCTCCTCCCTTGAAGAGAGGGGCAGTAGATTCCATCGAAATTTTGGTGACCTGTCTTCCAGACTGTTTCTTATTAACTTCACAAAAGACCGTGGTCTTAATTTTGTGGCATGTATAGTCATTGTTAGGTAACGGGTCGGTAAACACATTCCCGTAACACAAGCGCACACGACAATAGAAAAACATCCAGTGCTACGTAACGGAATTTTAAACATGCTCTTTAACAATAGAAGTCAATTACCCCACTAATAATAATAATAATAATAATAATAATAGTTCCTCAGATGATCAAGAAATTCGTCGTTTTTTGAGGAACCCGAAATTTCATTCCAATGTTCGAAATTGAAATAAGAAAATCATAACCAGTCACGAACGGAACTATTTAAATTTTTCATGTTCGAAAGAACCTTTGCATAACAAAACTGGACGAGATTTCGTGGAGCCTGTTTATTGCCAGGTATCCACGGCTGCAGCAGGTGACCACACACCTCCGTCCATGGTCCAGGATGTTGCCGCCGGGGCCCCATCCTGGGTTAGATGAATCCTGTCCACACCCTCACACCTTTTTCCTTGACGCTCCATATTGCACAGTAATATCCACCTACGCCTAGGCCACCTAATTTTTCTCTTCCCTTCAGGTCTTCCGACTACAATTTACAAGGGGGTAGCCTCAGAAGATCTTCATTCGGTAGTCTTTACTCACCTCCATTAATTATCGAGGTTAAGAATGGTGGGGCTGTTTCTTCACTCCCCCATACGTCTTCATGGCTTGGCGCTTACTTAATTAAAGTCCAGGGATGACTTACACGCGTCTTGATTATTTTTTATGCTGTATAAATTATTCTTTTGATGAAAAAAAAGGTAAAGCTATCCCTGTAACAGGCCGTGGAGGTCCATAAGTTTGTGAGACGTCAAGGCTTCCACATCTTCTAGACACTCGGCTCACAAACGGCGATAAATCTGTTAGCCTTACGCGCCCGCCGCCATTTACCCCCCAGAAATCTTCCTGGTACTTATTTCTGTTAGAGGCTGAGTCGATCCCAGGGCCATAGTGCGGCTGGAAAGATTAGGTAAATTGAAAAAATTCAATGACATCATCGAGACTCGGACCCGCAACCTTTCGGCTTGTATCATAGTGCCTCAACCAACTACGCTACTGCGTGTCCATATTCCTTTGATAAGGATCGTTAAATAAAGTAAAAAAACATCACCTTCAGTTGACAACGAAGAACGTGTTTGCGAAGGGAGTGCAACAAATCATGACTACTGTCTCGTGATTTTTGGGCAGTTCTTGGCGAATGTTGGGATAGTACTTTAACGAAGGTCACGACCGCAGCTTCTCAGCAGGAGTGTGGTGAATAAAATTACAGGCTCTTTATAATCCATTCGTTCCGATGTAAGGAAAGGGAGTGGCTTAGTGTATGGCCTATAATTGAGGTCATCGGCATTTTCGTTCCTTCTAAATCGGAACCAGTCAAGCGACTACTGCCGAACGTGTGATACGGGTTGCTTTACATGAAGTTGTAGGAACCTTTCTACTCGTAATCTGGGAACATTTCGAAATATACCGTATTTACGCATGTATAGGCCGCACATTTTTTGCCAAAAATTCAAGAGGAAAACTGGGGTGCGGCTTATATTCGAAATATTCGAAATCACACTTCATTTAAAAATAATTATATTCATAATTAGTAATACAGGGTGTAATACTCCTGAAATAATATTCCAAGAAAATTATTTTTTCTATAATTTCTATCTGAAAATTGTGCTGCGGCCTATGCACGCACGCGGCCTATACATGCCTAAATACGGTACTTTTGCTAGGATGAGCAAACTTTGATTCACGAGAGAGGTTCTGCATATAAAATAATTTTATATTACCAAAACTAAAGGTACTTAATAACGGAATAAGAGTAACTTATTCCAAGTAATTCATTATAGACGTAAGCTACAGATCTTTTGCTGGCACTACAGCCAAATTCAATAAATATATTGTTAAACACACACCAGTTCTTGGGACACGCGGTAGCGTAGTTGGTTGAGGCACTATGCTACAAGCCGGAAGGTCAAAGGATCGAATCCAGATGAGGTGGATTATTTTCAATTTACCTAATCCTTCCAGCTTCACTATGGCCCTGAGGTCGACTCAGCCTCTAACAGAAATGACTACCAGGAATTTTATTGGGGGTAAAGGTCGGCCGGCGCGTAAGGCTGAAAACCTCACCGCCATCTGTGAGCCGATTGTCTAGAAAATGTGGGAGCCTGAACATCTCACAACCTTATGGACCTCCAAAGCCTGTTAAAGGGATACTTTTATCTTTTACACCAGTTCTACTAATATTTGCTATATTTTATATATTGTGTTAATTTTTGTTCTCTGTAGCCTTATGAGAAAATCGAGTGTTGTAGCTTCAAACTACAACGTGCAAAAACACTAAATGGGCTGATGGGCACATAATATTTCTACTTCTCTATTTTGGTCTTTTTATATGTAATATGACGAGACACTGTAAATACAAAATGCGATTTTCTAAATTCAGCAGAAGCTGTACATAATATCTCTCCCACATCGACTCCAGATTCCACTAAGACATTGACATTGGGACACGTCAGAATAAAATATGTAAATGAAATAAATCTACAATGACGCTGCGAAAATAAATCCTTGCCCGTCATTATCTCCTTAACTTCCAAACGTCTCTCACGCGGGACTGGTGACAAGTTGTGATGCATATGTTGCGTCAAGGTGGAGACCACGGCAGTGACCTTTCAGAAACTACCCATAAAAACGAGACCAGTTGGCCTTCTTCATAAGAAGGATTCTTCCTTCTTTTATTTCTATAAGGCAAGATCCGAGATTCCATGGAACTGAGTTCTACTCGAGAAGCCAATAATTATTCAGCTAGCCTAGATATTTCACTTTTTTTTTAATCCGAAATTCCTTGATCGTGTTAACAAGAACACAAGAGCCTACATTTAGACCCTGTCTTGATCCAAAGAATCTAGTTCCCATCCTATACCCTGTTTCTTTCATATTCATAATAATGTGATCCTTCCGCCTAAACCCATATCATCATCACGCGTGCGCGGCCGAAGTGTGTGTATATATATATATATATGCGTGCGTGTGCGTGCGTGTTTTGTGTGTGTGTGTGTCTCAATATTGTCTGTCCCTTTGTAATAGCTTCTGAACAGATTGGCGGGTGTCCATGAAACTCGTAGATGTCCCGCCTTCTAATATTAATTTATATAGCTATATCATCAACAATAACAGATCGAAGCCTGATTCAGGAGGAAATTAAGAGGAGAATGAATTCGGATAATGCTTGCTACCATTCAGTCCAGAAGCTTTTGTCTTCTCGTCTGCTGTCCAAAAGCATAAAAGTTAGAATATACAAAACTATAATTTTGCCTGTGGTTCTGTATGGGTATGAAACTTGGTCTCTGGCATTAAGGAAGGAACATAGACTGATGGTGTTTGAGAAGAGGGTGTTGAGGAGAATATTTGGACCGAAGAGAGATGAAGTCACAGGAGGTTGGAGAAAACTACATAATGAGGAGCTTCATAACTTGTACTCTTCTCCAAGTATAATTATAATGATCAAATCAAGGAGGATGAGGTGAGCAGGGCATGTAGCGCGAATGAGGGAAGTGAGGAATGCGTATAGGATATTGGTGGGAAAGCCAGAAGGAAAGAGACCACTGGGAAGACCAAGGCGTAGGTGGGTGGACAATATTAGAATGGATCTTAGAGAGATAGGATGGGATGCTATGAATTGGATAGATGTGGCTCAGGATAGGGACCAGTGGAGGGCTCTTGTGAACACGGTAAATAACCTTCGGGTTCCATAAAATGCTGGGAAATTCTTGAGTAGCTGCAGAATTGGCGGCTCCTCCAGAAGGGCTCAGCTCCGTGAGTAAGTAAATAAATATAGTTATATCATCTGCTTCGCTGGTCACAGTAGCTGCGCGGTCTAAGGCATGAACTGCCTTCGATCGCTCGGACTCTGAGATCTTGGGTTCGAATCCCACTTAAGGCATTGATGTCTGGTGTGCGTGTGTGTGTGTGTTTATTCTGTATTTGTGTTGTCTTGTGTTTAGGTAGAGGCCTTGCGACGGGCTGATCACTCGTCCAAGGAGTCCTACCGTCTGTGAAAAATGATTACGGAATTGAATAAGAGGCCAGGACTCTGAATGGCCTGGAAGAACCGTTGAAGGAAATATATTTCATCCGGTTCTAGGGTCCAAGCAGCCTTCTATACAATGGGTAAGGGGGGGGGCCTCTTTCCCCGCGGATAAAGCGGCCGGGGCGTGAAGCCGACCAATCACCTCCAACTAGTGCCGAGGTCAAGAAAACCTGGATCTGTACATCAATTCCCCATACGCATTCCTGGAGTGGTGCTTAATTAGTTAAGGACATGGAGAACTTTACCTTTTTTATATGTATGTGATCGGTAATGACATCATGGAGATCACGCGAACGTTTGAAATGGGAGTAACATTGTCACTTTTTTATGCGTAATCCTGATTTTTTTTTGTGGTAACAGATCTTGGAGCCATACGCCATTTTGTTCTGGCTGTCATTTCCAAAACTTTGAATCATATATTCAGTTTGTCATTTAACAGCGATATTTTACGAACTATTGCGTCTAAAAATGAAGAATTTAATACTGAGACAGACCATACGCACACACACACACACACACACACACACACACACACTTGGAGTTAACATTTTTGTTTATATATAAAAGTTAGAAATATAGCAAGATTGCGAAATTCTTATATTATATCTAACAACTTCTAGGTAGTGGAAATGAACACTAGTAGGCGCTATGTACAAAATAGATTACTTCTTGCTTGCAATACTTAGGCCTCTTATACCCGTTCAGAGCCTAGACAAATCACTAAATCTTGCAATTATTAATTCGTAATTTCTTCTACAAGTTCTAGATAGATGGAAGAATTTTAATGGCAGAATTATCACAAACCCTTCCAAGAATTTATTCGTAAGATTATGGGACACCGAGACATTACGAAGAATAATTCATCTGGCAGAGTACTGAACTCTTATTCGTGAAGTACCGGGTACGAATCTCAGTTGGTACTGTGTATCTTTAATATAGTATAATTTCTTTGTGATTTCGTCAAGATTCTAAAAACAAATCCGCCCCCCTTCAAATAACTCTTATCTAAAACGGCCACTGCCTAATTCTTACAACATCGAGACATATCATCTTATAACATTACATCATCACTCGATATTGCAGCTATAGTAACAATCTGTACCTTTCGTGGACACAGATAACAGCATCCTCTACCCACCCTCTATCCTAAGAAACAGCAAAGTTTACTCTGTGTAAGATTTGAGGCTTTCACGGCGGTGACTATGAAGAAAGCAGTCTTCTGGGATTTGGCACCGTGTATATGTGGTGTTAACCGACGTTTCGGAGGAACGTATCGTCTCCATCTTCAGGGTAGA
>NW_019742557.1:372419-398963 GCF_002891405.2 Cryptotermes secundus | reverse complement strand
TGATGAGAACTGCTAGGCTGTAAAATATGGACATTCTTTCAGTTAGTGTGCTGTATCAACTATATTCGTCTATAATGATGATGATAAATGATGATGATGATGATGATACTAATAATAATAATACATTTACAGTAAACCCTCGAATCAGTGATAGTGGATACCTGTTTCGTAGCACGTAAATTTGATAATGACAATATTCCATTAAAATGCAGTATCGTAATTTGTGTTTTGTGTAGTCTACTGTACGTAGGTGTACACGCACGCACGCACACACACATGTTTCAAAATGTTAATGACAAGAGCTTTGATGCATTTCATACCTGTTAACCAAATCAATTTGTAGTAGACTTAATCCTCGTAGTAACAGTAAAAACGAAGAAACGAAGTTGAAGCAAAACTACGTTAACATCACATCTACAATAAAAAAAACAGTCAATGACACTGAAAGTTTGCTCGAGTACATGGATACATAATTATAGAGGAAACTTTGAAGAAAGCAGTCTTCTGGGATTTGGCACCGTGTATATGTGGTGTTAACCGACGTTTCGGAGGAACATATCGTCTCCATCTTCAGGGTAGAAGAAAAAATATAGGAAATCTGCAAGCGAAGAGACCGTGAGAACCGGTAAAAGCAGACTGTGCCTGAAGATGGAGGCGATACGTTCCTCCGAAACGTCGGTTAACACCACATGTACACGGTGCCAAATCCCAGAAGACTGCTTTCTTCAAAGTTTCCTCTATAATTATGTATCCATGTACTCGAGCAAACTTTCAGTGTCATTGACTGTTTTTTTTATTGTAGATGTGATGTTAACGTAGTTTTGCTTCAACTTCGTTTCTTCGTTTTTACTGTTACTACGAGGATTAAGTCTACTACAAATTGATTTGGTTAACAGGTATGAAATGCATCAAAGCTCTTGTCATTAACATTTTGAAACATGTGTGTGTGCGTGCGTGCGTGTACACCTACGTACAGTAGACTACACAAAACACAAATTACGATACTGCATTTTAATGGAATATTGTCATTATCAAATTTACGTGCTACGAAACAGGTATCCACTATCACTGATTCGAGGGTTTACTGTAAATGTATTATTATTATTAGTATCATCATCATCATCATCATCATTTATCATCATCATTATAGACGAATATAGTTGATACAGCACACTAACTGAAAGAATGTCCATATTTTAAAGCCTAGCAGTTCTCATCAAAACGCGCAACGGGTCCGGCAGAGTCCACTAAATTGGAAGATTGTAGTGTGTGTTGGGTTATAAAAGGGCTTTAGTTACAGTGTGACACCCTTCCTCCCACACTGCAGTTTCAACCACTGCATCGCTAGTTCCTGTCATGCTTCTTACTTCTTCTCATGCACAAACTAGTGGCCAGGTCTGAAAACGCGGCACGTATGTTAATAATAGGTATAGGTCTACNTACAATTTGAATTAATATTAAAAATCGGCTCAATTTTATGTGCTTACGGAGGGCGCCAGAAAAATATACCACGGGGGCCATGGCGCCCGCGGGCGCCGCGTTGAACAGGGCTGATCTACATGAACTGGGTATATTTAGTGTAGAACGCCACGCAATTCAGTGCAAGAAAACTGGTCACGACACATGTTTATCTTTTTTTTTTTTTCATACTTCAAATTCTCTGTGTCTCCTCCCCTTTTTACCTATAATAATTACTGAGTCTGGAATTTACTTGACACTGTTACAGACACCTGTGAAATGTGCATCCCATTTAATAAGCATGAACACTCAATCGTTAATAAATCATCGTTGCTTGTTTAAACTATCGTTTCTACATACTTACTGCCTCATTACAGTTGCATTGCTTTTCAATATCTGCGTGTAGTTAATGGATCTTGAGCTTTAAAGCAATAATGTACATTTTTATAACCTTATAGAACTTCATAAAATTAAATGAACTCCAAACAAATAGTAAAATGAAGAAGTACGATTATAGCATATGTTTTGTTCCAAACATCGAATTAGTGTCAGCTCCATATGCAGATACAAAAGATAAGTTACTTTCTCAAGAAAGATATTGTTCATTCTCTTTCTTATAATTCTTAGTCTTAGTAGTCAGTTGTGCTATAACCATATTTTTATATGTAAATATGAATTTGAAGTTTCTTCGAAATTACAGCTTCTTCTGGGCTGTAACGCCGTGTAGATCGGAGAGAACAATACGTTTCGAAGGAAAATATAGCCTCCATCTTCACTGTCGAAGAGACAGCCAAACAATAAACCAGCAGAAGCAGGGAGAGTTCCTCTGAAACTTCGGCCTCTCTCCGAACTACACGACTTTACAATCGAGAAGGTCGGAGTTTTTGTATATAAATGTTTTTTTTTATTTCTTTCGAACACAAAGAACTGCACATTATTTGTGCCGGTTTTAACTTTATTTCCATCATTTTTCGTATATGGTAGCAGAAGTACCAAGCACATATTTCGTTTAAAGTTATCTGTATGTCACAAACGAATTTAAAGAAGAAAGGTCTAGGACAGTGTTTCAAAATTCTAGTGTGGAATTATTAGAGAAGTAGTTATATAAGAATCTAAGGCTACATTTTAACACTAAGTTTATCATTTATTTTAAATTAATTTAATTTGATATAATAATTATCTAACATCGTAGCCAAGGAAACACCACTCTTACTTCTAGACCGACTGCCCTGAAAGTTTTCGATATTTTCCTCACTTCTTCCAGGCAAATGCTGCTATAATACTTTAACTCAGGTCAAGTCAGCTTCTGTATACATTATTTCCAATTCATTGAGCATTAGCCATCCTACTGCTTAACGCTATATATCCTGCGTTATTGAATGCATCATTAATTTAACCATAAATAAGAGAAGAATTCTTTTTCCACTTTTTACGTCTGTATGTCTCAAGTGTACTTGTATCCTCATGTCCTTAATACTTGACTAAATTATAACTGCCTGTTTAATAAGTTCTAATGCAATTTGGCAATTTATTTACTTTATAAACGGCCTTAGAATGGGCTGATTCTTCTTTCAAGGAGTCCTACTTGCTGTCTATATGATTAAGAAACTGAGAAACAGAGGCCAAGTTTCATCATGGATTCTAACACACACAGAATAGTAGTAATATTTACTTTACGAAGAGTTCTAGCTTTTAGTACGTTCTGCTATGTAATCTGTTCAGAGTCAACCAGATTGTTGTTTTATATGAGTGTAAAACTCACTCTTTCTTATTAAAAGAAGAATATATATTGAGGGTGAATGAGAGCAGGTCTGTGAGGAGAATATTTGGACCTAAGAGGGAGGAAGTGACAGGAGGCTGCAAACAAATTCAGAATAATGAACTTCACAGTTTGTACATTTCACAAAATATTGTAATGTGCTTAGAATAATTAAACCAAAGAGGATTAAGTGGGAAGAAAATGTAGCACACATGGCAAAGATGAGAAATGCATATGGCATTTTAGTCAGAAAATCTAAATGACAGAGATGAGTTGCAAGATTATTAAGATGAATGAATGAATGTATGAGGGGTAGGCCTTCTCGGCCCTTACGCCGCGACCTACAGTGGTCTATTGTGCTTTCTTCAGATGGATCCTAACAAAACAGAGTTAGAGGATGTGGACTGGATTCATTTGAACTTGAACAGGGACCAGTGAATTGGTCCTGTGAACAAATTAATGAACTTTTGCATTGCATAAAGAGCAGGAAATTTCGTACATACCAGTAGCTCAAAAACTGGCACTTCTCAAGAAGCACTTTGTTCCATGCAACAAGTTAACTAAAGAGCACGTAAAAATGACATCAACAAACCCACAAAAATAATAACATATTCTGACTCTATATATGACAAAATATCAGTTTGTTGGATTAGATGCCCTCACAGCAATGGCTACGAATGGTAATATATCTTGGATAAAACACTGTTTAGTCCAGTAGAAGCCCACCAAAATTTCTGAGGAGCATTTGTTTCTATCTGTAGTTACTTCCTGGCAACTTCTTGCTGGTTTCTTACTTGGCATACTCTTCAACCTGGAAGATATAAGCAGTATGTTCCTCCAAAATGTCGGTAGACTTCCACCAGACTACACGGTATTATATTCCATAAGACAGTACTCTTCGAATATCAGTTTGTTGTAAGTTCAGAATATAGGTAACTTACTGGAATTTGTCCAACAAAGAAATATTTGTTTTTATTCCTTTTTCCTGATGAGTTAATAATTGGAGAGAGCACCATGATCAGTTACTATTAAAAGTTAAACCAGTGTACAGTGTTTTAATATGTCCTATTGAAGAGAATTTTTTTTGTTTTTATTCGTTTTTTTCTGAATAACAGTTTAGTTGAGGCAGATGATGACAGACACTTAAACAGTATACATGGATACTGTATACTCCGATGCAGGGTGTGTCAAATCATGAGTCAGCTCCATAGCATTCACATTTGTTCTGTGACTCAGTCATATAAACATATGTATCCTGCCACACTGAAATTCCTGCTACACCTCCTTATAATTTTGCAGGCTTGTTTTATAAATTTTAATTACCAGTGAAATATTGAGATGAAGTGTTTAAATGTTGTTGACACTTTAAGTGAAGTACATTGCACCTGCTATAATCAGCAGTTACTGTGTCATCTAAGGAGGTGATTATTGATATGTTCCATCTACTGTGGGGGTGTGTCATTCTCAGTTATTGATATGCAACGCTATATCATCATTAGAAGACTACAAGATTTTAATTTCAACATACTTCCATTGTTCTTATGCTTATGGGAAAGTCAGACATACTTACACAGAACTTTTCTTCCTTAAGGTTTTCTACAGAATGTATGAAGAACCCTCATTCATAAAGCAGAAGAACTTAGTCATTATCCTGGTCATTAGTCCATCAGTTAATAGTAAAATAACGTTTATAAGTTAACTGTCTGTAGGAGTTTTCCACTTAGAGGCCTGCTTGTATAGTTTAGCCAATACTGTGGAGAAAATGATCCTTCCTGGTGGTTCCTCCTAGAGGCAGAAATTTCATTCGTCTGATATAGAAACACAAAATACATGTTATCAAGAAGTTGATTCATCTTGATAAGGGCTGATAGCTTGATTCAGATTTTTTAAGTAATTTGTTTTGTACATGCAACACTAATTCTTGTCTCATATATATCTCTTTACAACACATTTCAGTCATACATGCCCATCATCAGATACACATCAATTTTTCCAAAATTCTTTCACAGTATGTGTTATTTCTTCAGTACCAATATGTGGGTTTTACACCCAGAGCTCATTCTCATAAAGGAACAATCCAAAATGGAATCTTGACAGCTCATTACTATCTAGTGCTGAACTGTAGGATATATAGAACTTCCTCTCCCAAGGTCAAGATTGGTGGAGGTACACCTTCACTCCCACATATGCCTTCATGGCATAGAGCTAAACTAATTAAGCACAGGGATAAATTTATTTTTACCTCCTGTCCCCTTATAGGCCTTCATGACGTGGTGCTTAGGCATACATGAACTTAGTCTTACTTTAATTTCTACTTCCTGTTCCCAACCTCAACTTTCCAGCTCCCTAAATTGAGTTATTTATAAATTCTAAGGTTTTCTAATAGTGGTATATTAGGATTGATGGGTTTCTGGTCTGTATCCATCTTATAGTATTCTGAATAGCACAAAATGTTTTGAGAACTGCAACTATTACCATCCTCACAAGAAAACGGGGGGAGACAACTACTTAGTCTGATCTTTTAGAAACAGTTAATCTTAACAATTGATCCAGTAATTATAAGTATCACTTATTATTGTTAGAGAGATTTATTTGCTATGATGTGCCATATCAGGGAAAATGGATTTTTGGTGGATTATGCCTAATTTTTACAATGTCTATAATTCTTTTTCTTTATTTATTTTCTTATATGTACAGATTTAATCAGAATGGGTTGGAATTATTTCTTACAGCTAACAATGTGTGTTCGAGTGTATGACATCCTAATTGTGATACTCATATTTATACCATCGACACTTCTGCACGAAAGTAGGATATCAAGCCGTCACTATCCAACAGATGATGTCCCTACATTCCAGAGGGATTCTGTTGAATGGATCCCATCCTATGAGAAACCTAATCAGCGAAGCTCACAACGTTCCTCCCTCATGGATTATGTGTTTGGAACACTATCTCTTCCTCTCAGAGCAGCTGTTGAAAGTATACCAAAACATACTGCAAGTTACAGGTTAGTAATTCAGTAGCAGTAAGTCATTGTTGAAATGATAATTTCCCTTCAGGCACTTTTTAATACCAAGAGATATAGTAAATAAAGATCATGTAGTTTATAATATGAATATGGTTTTTCCTTCCATACAAACTGATGCTTAGCTTGCAAGCAGTCATGAAATAAATGGAGAATAAATAGATGTCACTACAATAGATTTCATTGCCTACATGCAAAACGTACATAAGCACAGTGTTTAGACTACTATTCAGAGTGCGGTTCTATATTGCCTCAGATGTGCTTAAATATAATATGTATTCCATGTTCTATATTTTTAGAGATTGTATTTTTTGTCACTTTTTGTAAGGATTGTTGCTTGTAGAAAATTCTAAGTTTCCGAATGAATAACAGATTACACTGCAAGCCACTATATGATTTTGGTTTTCTTTTTGTAGACATTTCTGCCAAATATTTTTACTATTCAGTCCAAAATATTTCAGAGTTAAACAACTTTTTACATAGGTCTAGATAATAGTTTGTGTGAAGAAAGGTGATAGGTACGTCTATTAGATAATGGTGTATTTGTGCTTAATATGTCATGAGTTGTTTACTAGGTGGAGAAATATTTCTTTATTTACATATTTATGGTTTATTTAACAAAGCTGTCAGTATGTCAGAGTGCATAATGTCAAATCATAAAATAATTTATTAATGATGAACTATAAAGGATATGGAAGGTATCAGTTGTGTCCTAATCTTAGATGTCATCCTAATATTTTTCTGGAGGGACTGAAGAAAATAATAAAAATTCTTGGTCTGAATAGCCAGGCTGTGGGTCAAAATTAAATATGGGGCCTCTGAAATATGAAGCAGGATTGTTAACTTCTCAACCACAATATTTGGCAGCTTAATTACCAGGTTAGTCCTTCATAAATAGATTAAAAAGAAGTAGGCAAGCTACTACATTTTTAGTGTGATAAAGTAATAAATTTATACAGAGTACCGTTAGTATGTTATATAAACACCCTCACATTTTATAACATGTAAAACATTAAAAAAGAACTGTAAAAGACCTATGTGTTAGAAGATATGTTTTCGTAATATTACTAAAAGAAAGAAATACCAGTAGGTTTATGTGTTTATTTCAAAGCAGCACCTTCTTTTACAAAGCCTTTCCACAATGTTTACCCTTTAAATTGCAGAATACCTTGTGTAAAATTGTAGCATGAGCATACTCCTCTATAAAGGACTACAGACCTAATGGCACTAATGTTCTTTTACAACTGATATAATATGAATATGATACCAACTTCTAGCATAGCTCAATCTGCTGGTATCAGCAACAATCACCTAAAGCAGGAATTTAAAAATTAACTGGTAATTTTAAACAATTTAAAACAGCATTGGCATGTTACTCATTTATTCACTCCTACTACATAGATCAATATTTCAATCCAAACAAACAGTAACGAGTATCAGTTCTAAATTAAGTGTATTCCCAAGCATGTTACTGTATCATTTTGCTTATTTGCAGAATGTGCCATATGTATCCAATTAGCATGGTAAAATTAATACTGTATTATAACCTTATTAACTTTTCAGGCAGAACTATTATTGTGCAGATATTATGCAGTTGTACTTGACTATTTCCATATCCTATGGTGTCATCCAGTACTTTGATTTATGGAACATAAATAAATTCAAATTTAAATTCAAACCATTTTCTATTATGAACAATTTCATATCTAAAAGAGGTCTAACTTTTTCAATTAATTATGTCCCAGTAATGTAACACTGCATACTCTACTTGAGGAGGTCTAGATTGTGTATAAGGGGCGTAAAAAGCTTCCAGCTAATTCAGAATTTTGTCTCATATGGAGTTAAAATTCAATTCATCTTTCATCTACCCTTATATCTGGCATTCCTTGTAACTTTTCACCTACAGAATAGTGCGTTAAGGCTGTTATTCTTACACATAACAGAATAAAATATTATTCCGTCAGGTCAGATCACCGCTTACCACTGAGAGATGCAGTCGAGCAGCGACCTTACCCTGACCTTGTTGTCAATCCATTTGATATTGGGTGGACTGAAGTCTTACCCAGTGTTGGTCAGTTTGGCTCAACATTTGCCTGGTGGAGAGAGAAGCTTTTTTCAAAACAAAAGTATGCTTCTTCTGTCACTGAAGGAGCTCCAGAACCAGATGCCAACTTCAAGGCAGCACATTACTATGGAAATAAGGTCACAGGTAAGGAGTAAATTTGCAGTATACATAATAATTTAATTATGCAAGAAAGTGCTCACAATTAGCTATATGTCCAGTCAATAATACAGGATAATTCATAAATCCCTCTGGAACTTCTAAACTCAGCAGCACAGCAACCAAGACAGATACAGCAGAAAGGAGCATACAAATAGGTAGAAAATCTCTCCAAGTTTGTTTGGGTAATTGGCGCCTTGGCGTACTTATAGGTTTCGCCGCTAGGCGGCAGTCGTGACCGTCGTGACGAAACATGGCGAGGAGAGGGAATAACAAAAGTGTTCTGTCTTGGAATTTTCCAAAACTTGAGTCGATTATAACGGTGCAACGGTGGTTTCGGACCAAATACAACGTAGAACCAACTACGGACAAAACAATTTGAGAGTGGCACAAGAAATTCCAGCAGTGTAGCTGCCTGTATGAAGCGAAACTAACAGGATGGCCGGGGCCATGACCGAGACTGAGAGTGCGTGCAGCAGGTATAAAAAGGAATCGAAATTGAATACAGGAAGAAAGGACAAAATGAAAGTTTGAAAGTTTGTAAGAGACTTCCTATAGAATTGTTAACTGGCATTTCAGTAGACAATATAAAAACACACACTAAAACACAAGGTTACTCTCAAGATTAGGGGTGGCCCGTGTATAGGCACTGCGGTACTGCAGCACCACCAATTTCCACATGATATTATCGATAACATTTATATAATGAGTCCTTCTTTCTTTAATTCTTTGTTTATACTTGTACAATACAATATATAATCCTTAAGCTTAATGTCAGTAACCAAATCTTTGTATGGAACTGTGCACTTCTGGAGCAGCACCCCCACTAATTTTAGCTACGAGCCGCCACTGGTCAAGATTTAGGGGTGTGAATATAGATGGGGTATGAATTGATGAATGGATTTCTTGACCACTTACTCACACAACTCAGAACTGCAAGTAATACAGCATCATCGCTAATCTCCACACTTTACAGTTCACTACAGCACCTGATAAGCCTTTTCCAGCATTCTGTGTCTTAACCAGCCATTCCCTGCCATTGGCTTCTAACACTGGAGATTCTTCAGCTTCCTGTCCTCAAGTTCTCTTGTTACAGCCGACCATGCAGAACTTCCTCAAAGCCCAACTGCCGACTATCATCTCAACTATGGCTCCACCTCTTCTCAATTATCCTCTCAGATGGCCTGGGGTCCTTGTTTTACTGCCTTGGGTGAACCCAACAGAAAACACCTCTTTCAACATTTCATCTATGTTGTAGGCATATTTACCAATCCATTGTCTAGAAACAGCCATTTGTTGATCAGCCTATTGCATAGCAATGGCCGTACTCATTGTTTATTTTGACGTCTTTGCCTAGCAAATTCACCACATTACACTGATGATGGTGACGAAGACATTAATGATGATGGTGCTGATGTTGACAACAATGATGATGAATAGTAATGTAGTGTATATCTGTTATCAGGGAATCAGCCCTACCACGTGGTGTGCTATGTAGAAGGCTGGGCTGTATATCGTAAGGAACCTATGAGGTTCAGTTCCCTGGATTTAGACCCATTTGCTTGCACCCATTTGGTGTATGCATTTGCAACGTTGGATCCACACTCTTTCACCATTATGCCTCAGGATGAGGAGTACGATATTGTGAAAGGTAAGAAAGTCATAAAATATATTTTAAAATGGCATAATTAGAAAGTAATAAAATGATGAAAATATGAGTTGATATTTGACATTTTTTTGCAAGTTTAATTTAATTTGTGCAGGAGGATACCGGGCAATGGTGGGATTGAAACGTGTAAACCCACAACTCAAAGTTCTAATCTCTGTTGGTGGCTGGATAGAAGGAAGCCATAAGTTCTCACAGATGGCTAGCAGTGCTTTTGTACGTCGAGAATTCATCCGTTCTGTAATTCATTTCCTTGATCTTCATGGTTTTGATGGTCTTGATCTTGATTGGGAATATCCAGGTAGAATTTTATTATATGGAAACATAAATCTGCTTCAGTAGCATTTGCCTAACAAAATCTTTCACCATTTTGCTAAATGGTAAATATTAATCTTTTATGAACTTCTGGTTCAGTGTGACAGGTGTTTGTGCCATTCAGTTTACTATACAAAATATAGAAGTCAAGCAGATTTAAGTAACAGTTTAATGTAAATTACAAAAAAATACTTTAAAACAATGAAACAACAAAGAAAATTTGCCTAAGAAAAGACAAGAAGATGATTTGAAAATAATACTATTATTTCTCACAATTTTATTTATTTTTAATTTAAATATTTCTAACTTGTTCGTGATTCATATCAGTCTGAAAATAGTTATAATATACATGACAAGATATAATGTATATTACAGTGATAGAGCAATGATTATTTTGGGTTAATAAAAAATGTGGAAAAAGAATCAATTCTGTGTAACAAATGAAAACAAAAGTGTAGAAGGGGCTTTTGTAATCCACTTACAGCACTTCTATAGTTAAAGGAGAAATGTTGCATTTTTCTGTTCTTACACTTCTTACTATGTGTATCCCACATACAACATGGCTAATTGCCAAAGAGTTACATTGAATGAAGATGGGTTAAAAACTTTTGCATAGTGAGAATGGCATTTGTTGTGGGTTCTGTAGCATTATAATAGTATATGTTGATGGGAAAGTAGTGCTTTGAGAGTTCTAATAGTAACTTCAGCTGCACTGGCATTTGTGGTGCATGTTACTAATTTTACATGTTATGCCTCACACTGGCTAAACAAGTAATTCTTAATGTGGTCAAATATATTAAGTGAAAGAATTAATTCATGTTAAGAACAAATTAATTTACTTGAAAGGATATTAAATGAGTGATATCTGTATAAAGTAATAACCATGCATATCCCATTCTTTCCATTTTGTTTAATTTAACAGTGACTTTCTTTTGTCTAAATTAACTGCAAAATGTTATGTAATTGAGAAAAATTATCTTAACTCCCATTATATTTTGAAATGGAATCATCCTTTCCAGGGAGGCCATTTTCCTAAGTTATGGTTGATTAAGTTCAGTTGAAATTGTTGCATGTGCTGAGTAAGCTGTAGTAAGACATGGAACATTGTCTCATCTTCCAGAAAGTTAAAGTATAATACATTAAAACATAATGTGGGTTATGATGAAAAAAAATTAATTTTATTTTATAGCCCAGTGTAAACAAAATACATGGCAGATCATCGGCCTATAATAAATCCACTGAAGCAGGAAGTTTAAATGCATGGTGTATGTATTGCAGGAGCCGAGGACCTTGGAGGGAAACCATCAGACAAGGAGCACTTTTCACTTCTAACAGAAGAGTTATCTGAAGTATTTGCCCCTCGAGGATGGCTTCTCTCTGCAGCTGTGTCACCATCAAGGTTCAGAATGGAGGATGCCTATGATGTACATCGCTTGGCCCATAATCTAGATTTCATCAACTTGATGACATTTGACTTGCACGCAGAGAGAGATCGTTCAGCTGATCACCATGCTCCTCTTCTCCAGAGGAAACACGACACAGGTCTCAACGTATTCTACAGTGTTGTAAGTATGCCAGTGGACCACAGGTAGATACTTTTATCTTCTCTTGTATAAGTTATTCAGACTAGCAATCAGACACTTCTGATTCATTTTTACCTCTGTTAAATGCCTACATTCAGAAATTTCCACTATGGCACAGGATTTAGTATTTATTTTTGCAGGTAATGTTACAGTTGATAGATTACTATTATTTACAGTATCAATAGACAGTAGTTTATAGAACATTTAAAGAAAACTCACTAAATATTAATACCTCCGTGTTGGTAGAAAATATGGTTGAAGAAAATGGCTGTTAGCTAAAATATCTTCACTATGGCGGTAGTGTGATGAATTTTCAGCTTGTTTGAATGTGTTATGTTTATAGTACATGGATGAATGACATATAGATATTCTTTCTGGAGTCTTAGCTATTAGATATATTCACAGTTTATACCACATTCTAGTCTCTTATTCAATATCACATACTCCTTATCTTTCTATAACAGTAAAATAATTTCAATTATAAAAAAAAGTTTCTTCCTTGTTGATACCACCTCTACAGATGTGTATAGTTATAGCAGCTGCAGTCATCAATTTAATTTTAACGTTAAGTATTAATTCTCAATAACAGGACTACGCGGTTCGATACTGGCTGAAGAAAGGAATTCCACGAGAGAAGTTGATTGTTGGTATACCATTCTATGGCAGGTCATTCACTCTGGCAAATGCCTCTGTTACAACACCTCCCGCTCCAATTAAAGGCTTTGGGAAGGAAGGCTATTACACCCAGGAGCAGGGTTTCCTAGCTTACTTTGAAATATGTGAACTTCTGGAAGATAAAAGCTGGAAGAAAGAGGCAGATGATGTGGGCAGCCCTTACATTGTTAAAGGAGATCAGTGGATTGGTTATGATAACCGAGATAGTATTGCTACTAAGGTCAGTTTAATTAAATAATTTCTTGTAGCACACAAAGATGAAGAGCTTTTAAAATGGGGTCAATTTGAAAAAGTATCACTTTTAAGTCCCAAGTAGTATATAGGAGATATGTTTAAATTCCTAACAAAGCAGCGTGACTGATAACTGAGCTTTGTGATTTCTGTGTTAGTAAATGGTCTCTCATCAGAATTCATATTCTGTACCTTGCCACTGGTTAGGGTTCAGTAGTGGGCCCTTGTTAATGTGGTAATGAACTTTTGCTTACCATAAAAAAGCATGATGTTTTTTTACTATATAACTGACTGTTATCTTCTGCAGAAACTGTCTTCTCGATGGAATTATAAGTACCCTTAGATAATTTGTATATACACAAAGTTACCTTTGTTATTTTTATATGAATAGTGCATGGTGTATGTAGTGCATATAAATATGCAAAATTTACAGGTTGTTGAAGGAACCACTGCCAGTCACAGTAGCCGAGTGGTCTAAGGCACGCACCGTCTTCGCTCGCTCGGAAGCCAGGATTGTGGGTTCGAATCCCACTCAGGGCATGGATGTTTGTGTGCGTTTTTCTGTGTTTATCTACAGGTAGAGGCCTTGCGACGAGCTGATGACTTGCCCAAGGAGTCCTACCGAATGTGTAAGATCTAGTAAACCAAAGTGAAACGGAGAGTTTCATGGAGGTAGGCCTAGGCCCAAATTGGGGCTGTAGCACCACAGGGAAAAAAAAAAGGAACCACTAGTTTTATAATTCTTGAGATGAAACACCTTTGTTACAAGACATATCTCTATGCTTAATGGTTAATGATATTATACATAATGATTCTGGCAGTTATGGTGCCTGTAATTAAGAGTCTGAACCTCACTCAGAATGAAAAATATTCATCTATTAATGTGTCACACAAATGAACAGGAATCTGAAAGTCATCTCACACTTTCCTTCCAACAGACAGAAATAAATCTCAGTTACTAAGCTACTAGCTGCATAAGAACACATGATGTTCTCCTTTGTAGACCAGCATTAATAGTTCTTCAGATAAGTGCATATAAATTTTACAAATTCAATATGATGTGTTAAAAAAACAGACTTCAAATCCTATTCATATCTTTAAAAAAAGTGGTTCATTAAAAGAATTGTCATGCTTTGTAATTTAGGTGCTTGTCCTGAAACATTTGTAAAAGGTACATAATTAATATCATTAACTATTCTGACTTTCATCCAGTGCCATGTCACAGCTGTCAAAGTATTTGATACTTGATAAAGTAGACAGCCTCCCAAAACCATTAGATTATGTCAATATGTTAAGCCATAAAATCTGCCACATGAGGAGAAGAGATTAGCACTAGACTTTCAAAGTATCTTCATAACATATGACAAGATACTTCTTCAGGCAAAAGTCATGTCTGTTGGGAATGACAGTAGTTTGACAGTCTTTACTTTCTTTGTTCATTTAGATGGCTTACATAAAAAAGAATCGTCTTGGAGGAGCTATGGTATGGGCTGCAGATCTAGATGACTTTGAGGGCCATTATGGGGAAAAATGGCCATTGCTATCCACAGTGAGGAAATCTCTACTTGGTACAGTATTACTTATGTTTCAATGTATGCATGCTTTACAAATTATTAATATCAAAGTAAAATTTTATGTTAGAGAAAGAAATGGCAAAAATATGTTTATATCTTGAAGAGAAGTTTAAACTACAGCCTACAAGTAAAGAAAAATATTGAAACAATAATAAATAAATATATTCATCAAAGGAGGTCATTCATGAGCTCATACAGGACATTTGGCTTAATCACTGAGCATAATGAAAGCAAAAACCTACTCATAAACATTTGTGAGGTCTGCTTGTGGGAGGAAGTGTAGTATAGTGCCTCCACTTGTGATGTACAGTATACAAAATCAGGACATTTACCAAAGCAGAAGAATAATTATTGTAATCAGTATAATGTTCATTTCAATTACAGAATAATTGTTAACACCATCCAGTGTGATTCAGTTTGTATATATTTATTACCTTTATATGTTTTGGTCAGCTGACCATCTTCAGAAGGCATAAGATCAACATGTGCAGGAACTACTATCACAAAGTTCATAATATTTTGTAATAGTAGTTTCTGAACATGTTGATTTTATGCCTTCTGAAGATGGTCAGCTGACTGAAACATGTAAAGGCAATAAGTATCTACAAATTGAATCAAAGTGAACGGTGTTAAACATTATAATGTAATTTAGCTTACTAGAGTGACAGACCAGAATGATTAGAGTTAAGTTCATACTCAACTTTCTGTTATGTATTAATTTTAAGAAATTGTTGACTTTAAAGGGGAGAAGAATTTATAACTGATACATGAAGTATTCATTGTCATGGATTGGTTGCAGATATCAAATATAAAAAGTCGGTTTTTTTTTTCTGGATGTTTATCCTTATTTTAACTTAATTATTCTCCCATTTTCTTAAAGAAGAAAGTTTCCACTATGCTGCACTACTGCGTACTACCAGAAAAGAAACCATGCACAGAAGCATGAGTTGGTTCAGTGTACATTTGATCATATTTTACAAACATTATACACTCTTCTTACATTTGGGATGTGAATTGTAAGATTGGTGTGAAGCCTGATTTAGAACCGTGTGTTTATGTATAGTGAGAGACATTCCCTTTGCTTATATTTAAAATGTTGATAAAAGGTATGGTAAAGCTATCCCTGTAATAGACCGTGAAGGTCCATAGGGTTGTGAGATGTCGAGGCTCCCTCATTTTCTTGACAGTCGGCTCACAGATGGCAGTAAATTTGACAGCCTTACACCTGGCCGCCCTTTAACTCCCAGGAAGATTCCTGGTACTCATTTTTGTTAGAGGCTGAGTCGACCCAAGGGCCATAGTGCGGCTGGAAGGATTAAGTAAATTGAAAAAGAATCCAATGATATCAGGAACTGAATCCATGACCTTCCAGCTTCAAGTATAATGCCTCAACCAACTACACTACCATATAGCCATTTAAAATGTTAATAACCAGATAATTCTAATGCTGCTACTACACACCCCTGCAATATTGTTGCTGATGAAAATTTATATTTTAGTGGTAATGGAAAGTTGTTTTACAGTTCAAGGTGATAAGCAGCCAATCTCACAGTGGCCTGTATTCAACCCACCTCCAATACCAGGCACACCAGTGTCTATTGAGCCAGACCAGGTGAACTGCACTGGTCAGGGCTTTGTGAGAGATCCAAATAACTGCTCAATTTACTACCTATGTGAGTGGAAAATGAAGCACAGCTATATCTGCCCTGATGGCCTCCATTATGATTCATCTTTGAAGTTATGTAACTGGCCTCATATTGCTGGTTGTGACAACAAATTTCCTATTTCAGGAACAAACAAAGGGGCACAAGCAGGTATGATCTAAGCATAAAGTTGTTTAACAGTGATATTTTAGGCTATTTCTTTGGACTTCAGCCATCACTTTAGTGTTTAATATAAAGACCACAACATTTTGAAAATGGGTCTATTTCCATCTGTAGGTGGACAGGATATGAAGAGGTTCATATTCTGTTGCACCCCTTGATAGAGCTTATCCTGGTGACTATAGAAGTTTTCCTTGATACAAGAGTATCTACATGTAGGGGCTCAGCAGAATACAAATTTCCTTATTTCTTCTCCACCTGAAGATATAAATGCAGCCAATTTCTGAAATGCTATGGTTTTATATTAAAGACTAAGACAGTGGACAGAAAGTCCAAATAAGTGGCCTTAAGTAAGATAGTATGTTTACTTGAAGTACTCTAGAGTATACCTTGTCACCCCTGTATTAGTGAATTATCTTTCCACTGTTATCCCAGACAAATAAAAGTGATTTGTTAGTAAACAATTTCAGGTGTCAATGCAGATATAAATGGAAGAAATACGTGTATGTTCTTAATTTTTTAGTGTATTTGCATATTTGATTGTCTTATTTCTAAAAATTCCAGTAAATTCTCCTTACTGGAAAATATTATTTATGCTACTGGATTGATAATCCATGTTGTATAAAAACTACTAACATATTGTATATGTATTTATTTCCCAGTAACTTCAGAAATAAGCAACATCATACCTAAGGACATGTGTACCAGTAACGGTCTATATGCAGATCCAGCAAATTGTCGAAACTATTACTGGTGTCAGGTAAGTAATAGATGTATCTCTCGTAGGTAGCTGTCTAATAAAATTTCAAATATTCTTTCTAACCCTTAGCACTTCAAAGGAATTCCAGGACGTTGTTCATTGTCTGAAGTAGAGATAATGTCATCATTGTTCCAAAGGCTGGCTGTGCCTTCAGATAAAGTAAGGGGGTAGGGAATACCTACTCATGCAGACCTGTTAAAAAAGATAGTCTCTATAGAATTATGAACTTAACCTTTGATTTGACATGTACATAATATCACAAAGTCATAAATTATTATCATTTAGTTATTATCAGCTTCATTTTAATAATACTTTTAATAATAATAACTTTTAATAAGTTTGTCTATAATGTAATTCATTCATCTGCACTGTGCTGTGTCTGTAATTGGCCTTGCGGCTGTTGTCTCGGCACATTAATAATAAAGAATTGAATTGAATTTTCTACAGTGCTTCATGTGCCACTCTTTCCTTGCACTAATGGTCTGTGAATAGTCTAAAGTGCTGACAGCCATAATCAAATGTATATAGCATTGTTTTTATATATCTAAGTCACTTATCAATAAATTAATTATATGCTAATTACATATATAAACATATACTTGAAGACAATTCATTATTATAAATTCCTAGTCTCTGAGTAAAACTGGGGATAAATACCAAATATGGTTAACATATATCTTCAGTGTGTTGCATATATATCTGTATTTCTCTCTATCTTCAAAATTCATGATGGAAATTAACACAGAAAATTTTAAGATAAAGTAATTTTAAGATTGTGACACTTTAATATTGTGTACATACAGCAGTTGAATTTGAACAAGAAGCTCTATAAAATGTATGATGCCTGCTTCCTTTCAAATGCCTCAGTCTATATGGTGAGGCTAGTAGAAGCTACAAATTTATAATTATAATGAAATATCTATCCATTCTGAAGCATCAGTTTTAATAACATATATTTTCACCAAGTTAAATTTATCGCATGTAGTCTCCAACTAATTTTTAACACATGTTCCGCACAACATTTTTGCACATATGTTTAAAATCTATCCCCATAAAAATTTCAAATGTCCCGACCCAGTCACTCATTAGTTATCATCATCAAATGGAAAACATGATAGAAGATTTGTGTGGCTGCCATATCAATTTATTATTTCACATCCTGCAAACAAAATGAACACAATAAACAACGGATGTTTCTAAAAGACTAATACTGCATAATAATTTAGCACTCTACACTAAGTGACAGTTGTGTTGCTTCCCTTTTAAAAGTTTATACAATTGCCATGATAGTATTGTTGATATAGGGAAAGAAAAAACAAATGCTGAAATGGCCTTCAGTGACGAAATATGCATGTCAAGTTCATGAAAATCCATCCCTTGATACAAAATTTTGTTATGGGGATAGATATACACCCTGATGTGATGACATCATAAATATTAGATTAATTTACCTTTAAGCCTTATGTTGTATTCATTTTCTTTCACACAGGATGGCAAAGGATACCGTTTTTCATGTGGAATGGGTCAGTTTTTTGAACCTACAATGGGCCTCTGTTATTATGGCACCTCAACACGTTGCACTGAAACACCCAGTGCAGCTGCAAAAACAGTGGAAGACTTTAACATAGCTGTGAGCAGTTTCTTATACCCAGAAACTGTTGTGAATGAGGACAGTAATAATATTGGTTTCAACAGATACAATATTGAGCTTAGCAGTAAGCAGTTCCTTCCAGGTAAGTATACATGAAGATCTACCTGTATTTTTAGTTTTTCATGTAGAGCTGCAGGAAGGAATTATATTGAAGGTGACCACTGCAGTTCAGAATTAAATTTAAAATTGTGCTGCCTGTGAGTACAGTCTTATCACTCAGTTGTCAGGTCTTGAATGTTATAACTTCAAATATGCATGCAATATTGCCATCCACACATGTGAACAACCAAAAACCGAAGCCATGTTCTAAAATTCTAAACTGTATCCATACAAAATTGTTACATCTTAGTTTACTTTTTACTGGGAGCATATTTTTCAACATAAATCACAGAATTTTTAACATCTATATGAATTGATTGAAATCTGATCCATGCCTGACTCATTTCTAATGGGCTAAGAGATTATAATGCCATCGGAAAGGTGCAAAAGCTTCTGGATTTTCTACCTCATATTACACTTATGTATGTGCAATTTCAAAACTCAAACGTTAGGAAAATTCATTCTGTCATTTTAATGTTCATAATTATCTTGTTGGGGCACGCAGTAGCGTAGTTGGTCGAGGCACTATGCTAAAAGCTGGAAGGTTGTAGGTTTGAGTCCCAATGAGGTGGATTTTTTTCGATTCACCTAATCTTCCAGCTGCACTATGGCCCTGGGGTCGACTCAGCCTCTAACAGAAATGAGTACCAGGAATCTTCCTGGGGGCTAAAGGGCGACCAGCACTCACCATCTGTGAGCCAATTGTCTAGATAATGTGGGACCCTCAATGTCTCACAATCCTATGGGCCTCCGTGGCCTGTTACAGGGATAGCTTTACCTTTTAATTAGCTCATTATTAATCTCTGTAAGTCAGATTTGGTGGTTATGGCAAATTAAGTTCATAATAATTTAATAATGGAGTAAAAAAAATATTAAAATTGGATTTCTGAGTAAGATTGGTATACAGCAGTATGGACACCTCCCATTTGCAATCATCTAGTCTTAACACAAAGACAAAACAACTCCGTCCAGTGTGACTATTGAAGTTTTTACTACTTGAAAACTTAACACCCTTACATGTTTTGGTCCCTATAGACCATCATCAGAGGGACATCGATACTTCTTGGAAACTACCATCACAATGGGTGTTTTGAGTGTTAAAATACATATACATACAATGCTTGTAATGCACAATATCAATGTATCCAACTTTTCCACAACTACAGCAGCTTTCTTGGTATATTAAAGTTTTTAAAGTTTTTAAAACTTTAAAACAAATCTAGTCTTAAGATTTGTAGACAAGTAAGACTCAAATAATTTTCCTTGCAGCATTGTGATTTCATTGTTTCTCTCGTGATTCCAGAAGAAGACTACAAGATTGTATGCTACTTCACAAGCTGGGCCTTTTATCGAAAGGGTGATGCCAAGTTTGTCCCTGAACACATAGATTCCAGACTATGCACACACATTGTCTATGCATATGCTTCCCTTGACCCTGATGAGTTAGTTATGAAGCCATTTGATATTTGGGCAGACATAGAAAACAGTGAGTTGTTTAAATATATTTTGTGGTGTTTAAAAATTGAATTGTCACATGTATAACAAATTTTATTTCCATATTTCTACTTAGCTCTTGAAGACTGTTATCTTCTGAGATGTAACACCATATATTATTGCAGATATGTACCTAAACATTGTTTCTGTAGCCATACATTTCAACTTAATTCCTGAAGGTTATTATTTTTTGAGATGTATTACCATGTAGTCTCATAGATATCTACCAACATTTTGGAGGAATTTGTTGCCTTGGTAGAAGAGTAAGCCAAGTGTGAAAGAAATAGTGTAGATATAAGAAGAGGGAGAGAAAATTAGACACTTAAAAGTTTGTTTTCCAAGGATAGAGAGAATGGGAAAAGTAATAGCACTAAGTAAACCAAAGATAGACAGAAGGGGATCAGAATAGATAGACTAAGGATACAGCAGGTCTCTAAAAGACTGTGGGATGTCGCTGCCCTAAGAGACAACCACTTAAAAAGTTTGCGGGCCCTGAAAAGGCCCGTTTGTTCGGCTGTGCTTGCGCTAGTAGCGCTTGCTGCTTTGTAGCAGACCAGGTCTTCTTTATGGCTGTTCAGCTGGTCTGGCTGGCCGGTGATGTGGTGCTATGTGCGCCAGTAGGAACAGCTGCCTATGGGGTGGATTATGTGGATTATGACAGAGCCGTTCTCTAGGCATGGTTGCTGGAGAGCTATTGCTGCTTCGTGACGTCAGAGTAGCTGCGTTAGCTGTCTTTGTGAGGACGATCAAAGAACTCATGATAGCGAGCTTTGAGCTCCGCCTTTCATACCATGTTTGTTGGGCAGAGCTAAAGTTGCAGTAGCGATTGTGAGCACTGATTGGCTAGCGCACATGATGATCTACAGGTGGGCTGGACATCGAGTGCTGGCCACAATGTGACATTGACTTGGCTTGAGCAGTAGTTGGTTGCTGTCTGTTAGACAGACGAAGCTGCGTGTTAGTATGTGGAGGTTCCCACAGACCTATTTCAGGGATGGAGTGGATAGGCGAAAAGAAAGGGACGTTAACAGGAACTGATTTAAGGGATAGAGTTAGGGCCGAAATGATGAAAAAATGAAGAAGCAGGGTTAACTAAATAAGAAGTGCAAGGAGAATGGAAGAGGAAGGATGCCCTTAGAAGAGCAGTGTCCATGCACTTGAAGTGATAGCCTTCACCAAGCCTGATGGCCTGGTACAGGAACCAGAACACAGGAAATCTATAAAGGAAGCTTATTGCATTCTTTCAGAGAATAGATGTTAGGAGTGCATGACTTGGCTTCCATTACCCTTCTCATCTTTGTGTATAAGTGCATCCCAGAATTCTGATGGAACAACGTTTTTCCTTAAATATGTGCATGATTTTTTCTTCTCAGATTCATTAGAAAACGTATACCTTGTACAAACTTCCTATCTTCAACAGTCTTAGTTGAGTGGGAACATAATTTTCCTGTTCTGTGTGTATCTTTAATCACTCTTCTTATGACATGTTGCATCTTATGTATTGCATCTTACAATGTATTTTGTCCCATGTTATCCAGATTTCTACCAGCGTTTGACCTCTCTTCATGGTCCCAGGATACATGGGGCTGATGTGAAAGTCCTATTGGCTCTTGGTGGCTGGACTGATTCAACTGGGGATAAATATTCCCGTTTAGTGAGTGATGGTGGTACTAGAAGAAAGTTTGTGGCTAGTGTGGTCAGTTATCTGAGACGACACAATTTCAAAGGGCTTCACCTTGACTGGAATTACCCTAAATGCTGGCAGTCTAATTGTAACAAAGGACCTGCTTCAGATAAAGCTAACTTTGCCAAATTGATCCAGGCAAGTATTGAATTTTAAATTGAATAATTGGCTAAAAAAGGTGTAGTTGATTGTGAGTAGCTGTTATGTATACAAACCTGTTTAATATAATAAGTAATTCTAAAATGAGTTACTTCCATATGCGCAATACATGTGTGAAATGTCACTGTACAGAGTTTGAATAGATCAGATAACTGTATTCTACTGACATAATATCATTTAAACTAATATAATTCACTTTTTTCATAATTTAATAGAAACGCTTTTTTTTATTATAGCTAACAGACATTTCTAACCTAAGGAATAGAAATACAACAAAATCCAAAGACACTTGAATATTTTTATACATTCTTAGTATAATGTGCTTAATTAAAACGCGTTTATGGAACAGACATTTCTAACCTAAGGAATAGAAATGCAACAAAATCCAAAGACACTTGAATATTTTTATACATTCTTAGTATAATGTGCTTAATTAAAACGCGTTTATGGAACAGACATTTCTAACCTAAGGAATAGAAATGCAACAAAATCCAAAGAAAACTTGAATATTTTTATACATTCTTAGTATAATGTGCTTAAGTAAAACACATCTGTGGAAGTTTATCTACCCTTCTGTCTGTCTCCATTTTTCAAATTGAGAATTGTTGGATGGATTTGGATTAAATTTGATATGAACGTCGTGCCACTGGAAGCCACCTCAAACCTGTATGTTTTAACAGTATCAATGGTAACCACGATAGTCATAGTAACAGTACTAACCACAGTAATGATAGTAATCAAAATAGCCTTAGTAATGAATTGTTATGGTTTAGGAATTGTATGTACATATATTCCAACACAAATTATTTTGGAAAGGAATATGTGTCATACAACAAACAATATTTTTGAAAGTTAGTATGGTCTACGTGTGATATGCAAGTTTTAAAATGAATAAGGAAGCATCTACATTTTAATATTATGTTAATGGCATTATGAACATCTCTAGATTCTTGAGAAGAAGCTAGATAAAAGCTGAAATGAATGTTGCATTGAANCTTGTGCCATTTTATGGAAGTCTCTATTATATATATGTTCTTTCTTCTAAATAGAAACATTGCACAGTAGCCTATATTCCCCATGTTTTTATGAGCCAAATCACAAGTCAGAAATTAGTGCGTTCTTTCCATTTCATTACTTATTTCTTTCTTTATTATTCATTTCTGTGTTCCCTTCAGACATTTTGGAACAACAGTAAGTGAACAGAAAACAAAATTCAAGCAGGATTTTTATCCAGTAGATTCTATTTTTATTTCCACTTTAAGAATTTTCCATTTAATATCAGATGTAATTTTACATTAATACCCCCTTTATGTTCTTGTATTCATAAAAAAAATTCTGATAACCACGTTATTTTACATTTTAAATAGATTTACAGCATAATCCTGCAATAATTTTAAAGTCTAGGATTATATACTACCATACAGTGCTCTGAAGGTAATTGCAAACAGTAGCTTGGCCCTAAATAGGTAATAGCACAGAAATTTCAAATAACAATCAAAACTATTACTCATATATTTACAGGATATCAGTTTGTAGCTGGTAAAAGTTCATAATCTGTTCTGGTGTTTGCTGTTTGGCTGTATCTATGTCTGTTCAGTCCTTTTATATTTCCCTTCTGGAATATATGGTGACATAACTGCATACATGCACACAATTAAAGTTACGCATAATAAAGTATGTTTGCTGCAGGAACTAAGCAAGGAGTTCCAGAGACAACAGCCCCCATTGGTGCTGGCAGTTGCATTATCAGGCTACAAGGAGGTGATAGAACAAGCATATGACCTAGCTGTGATTGGACGCTATGCTGAGTTCATGTCTGTGATGACTTATGATTATCATGGAGCTTGGGAGAATATTTTGGGCCACGTCAGTCCTTTGTACTATCGGAGTGGTGATCAGTTCCCTCAGTACAACACGGTATGTTGACATTTACACAGAATTAATGTTATAGGTCATTGTCCTGAACTTATTTAATGTGAAATATCACTCACATTTTTATAGTATCAAGCATAGCTATAATTCCCTTTCAGTTTTGGTCATTCAGTTACACTTGCTTAACTTCATGTTGAACTTATGAGATGTTAACAGTTATTAAACACAGATTTAATAAAAATGACTTGTGCAAGATACACTGTCATGTCTAGGGCTACATTCTCTTAAAATGTTGTTCGCCTTAGTTTTATGCAAGTACACTCACAGCTAAGAAGGGAACACACACCACACGACACGGTTTACACAGAATATAAGAAAAATGACCCCCATAGTGGAAGAACCACACACAAGTTTTAATTATGACACATAAGATGAATAATCTTAACAAGTTTTAGTGTGTGTAAATTTATTATAGTTGACGAATACGCACGTTTTAAATACTTTTAAATAATTTTATAAGGGCAAGCAATGAAATAGATTAGCGTAATTAGGGCACCTGATGATGGCACTATGTTGCCGAAACATGTCGTGAAGTAACAGGTGAAACTGAGTGCACTACAAGACAGCAACTGTATACATATCATGGAAGAAAATCAGTGCAACAGGACGCTAAAATACAACATTAATACGTAGAAAGAGGATTTGCGATATTTGGTATGGCTGAATAATTCATCTCCTTTTTATAAACATCAGTATTGTCATTGTTGGTTTGGATCTGTATATATCAATATATTTTAATCAACTTTATATCGTAAATACATCTGTCTTGGTAGGTATTTATGCTAGGAAATCTTGTACTAATCATTTACATATTGTTTCACTTATCATTTACAAATTGCATATAAATTATGCTATTCATTTTAAATTTTCTATAACAACATTATGTTCAGTTTCATAGAATATTACTGTCCATTTCCAACTGAGTATGGCAATTCAACTCTGAATTTACAAATTTAAATAACTGAAGTAGAAATATTTATCCCTGTTTTTGTATCTTGCAGATGACATTTTCAGGAAAATACTGGGAAAGTTTGCGAATTATCAGTAATATTTATATTTTTAATCTATTTTTCTCTTTGGTATAGTGTCGAAATTTTCAGTAACAAATAATCACGCTGCATCAACTTTTGATCATAATATCATACCTATAAATATTGCAAAGAATATCTGTATTTGAAAACAAAATAAGTTGTGAGCAATAAATAGAATTAAAATATTTCTAGGTGGAGCAGATAATTGAGAAAATTAATTCATGTTGCTTCTGATTTCTATTTGGTATAAGTCTGGTTTTAATCTTGTCTGGAATATCAACTATTCTGACTGAGGCTTTTCATGCCTTTTCTAAGTCCATTAGGCTGGATGTCAGAATAGTACCTTGCAATTGACCACATCCACTTGCAAAACCATATGAAGTTCACCATACATGATAATCCTCTCATATAATGCGTTGTTAAAGAACATCCATAGTTGACGAATCATTACTAAATAACACACATGCCATCAAATTAAATGATATTTCAGCAAAATGAAGACTCTTTTATGTTAAAAATAGAATTATACCATGGAGCACTTAGTTCGACTGGGAGCTCCACGTCACAAACTGCTGGTTGGAATTCCATTTTATGGACAGAGCTTCACAATGGGATCTAGGGCCAACACAGAACCAGGGGCACCATCTAAAGGTCCAGGTAGTCCTGGCAAGTTCACCAATCAACCTGGAATGCTGGCATACTATGAGATTTGTGACACAGGTGAGCAAAATAAAAGTAATGTTATAACTGAATACTATATGTTTAAATTGTATAATATCTCTTTCTCTCCCCACTTTCCTTTTCCCTCTCCTGCCTCTCTCACAACTTTCTCTTTCTTGAAGAATCTAACAGGGCATACATCAAGCCCCAAGAATGCAGTTCACCTTCAGTATTCTAGAAACTGTTGTAGAATAAGGCAGGACAGAACTGTGTAAGGATTTTATGGAAAGAATGATGTGAAACTGACCAAGTAACTTCATTTTATCTGTAATAATACTTCTTATCTGATTAGTTGTCAATATTATTATCCATATTACTTATCACCATTATTTTATATTGTATATTGATTACTGTGATACTGTGTAAACTTTTCAAATTGTTTTATATTGCAAACATATTGACAACTGCTTGATTATAAGCAAGATGAGTTCATACTACTTGACGATTTCTATATCTGTTCGGTTGTTTAAACCATGTAAGGATTTTATGGAATGTGAATAAATGAATGAATGAATGAATGAATGAAAGCAACATGACATGTAAAATTTGAATGAATATGGGAGGTGAAATTCTCATGCAGAAAAGCAACAGTGATAAGCTTCTGGGCCTATTTGTAATCATGGACATACATAGTGTGGTCAAGACTATATTAATGTTGACCGATTCTGTGGGAGACATAAGAGT
>NW_019742557.1:370649-372377 GCF_002891405.2 Cryptotermes secundus | reverse complement strand
AGGAAGCGACCTATTCAGTTGAGTCCCTTAGAAAGAGCTAGCCTCAATCACTGCCTCGTCCAGTGATTGAGGCTAGCTCTTTCTAAGGGACCCAACTGAATAGGTGTTTTCCTTCACCTGAGGACGGAAACAGATCCAGTTTCCGAAACGTCGTGTTTTTATTTGTTATCTTAAAAACCAGGACGATGGATAAAGTCCAACAACCCAGAAGACTGCTTTCTTCAATCTTTGAAGTAGTTCTCAAAACTTGCTTTTGCAAATTCGTTCTTTCAAAACACCCAAATCATGACACTGTCTTCCCTGTTTATCATACAAATTGTAAATCAAAATTGGCACTTCATTTTATATCATGAAATCATGATGCAGAATTTCTTAAGTAAGGAAATATTTGTAAACACATTTTTAATATCTGTACCAATATTCAGGATTTTTGTAATGGCCTTTCTTAAGTTACTGAGTTACCACAAGGAAATCTGAGATTAGGTGTGTCATTTATCGTGAAGTAAAGTTACTATTTATTATTTTTAATAAAAACATGTGTAAACGGTACAATTTGATGTTGTTATTGTGCCCAAACTCAACATTATTATGGCAATTTTGACAGACTTGAGGCCCAACTCCATACAATCTCAGTTTTGTTATGAGCTGTTCTGAATATGGTGACAAAGCTCAAATCTTACAGAAGAATTCCTCTCTTCCAAAGTGCCAAATACGAGTTACTTGAGCCCTAAACAGTCAGTGTACTAACTGATTCAACTTTAACAAAAATTTAATATTTTTTATAGTTCCATTTTAAAACAGCTTTTAATCCTGCATAGAATTTATCAGGTTCTGTACATCTCTGAATCCGATCTGAATTCATCTTAATAATGCAGACCCAAAGGATTCAGTATAAATATAAACTATATGGCAGTGAGGTAGAATTAGCTGCTGTAGCAAGAAGGGAAAAATATGAAAGTTTGCACCCAGCTGCTGAACTGTCTTCTTGCTGATCACTAAACATATCATTATCACCTTTTTAACATGCTATAGTTCATTTAATATATTGATAGCATCTGTTGAGGGAAAACATCTGCCCAGAACTTATAATGAGCATTTCTGCATAATAAAAGTTACATATCAAGCAGTTAAAGGGTCAAAGAAAAATGTATCGTAATTTTATAGTTCGTAGCCAGCACTGGACAGTGGGACATGATCGATATGGAGCCACAGGACCATATGCATATTCAGGGGACCAGTGGGTTGGCTATGAAGATGTTGAGTCTGTCAAAGAAAAGGTATGTAAAAGTATATGTTTTCAAACTGGCAATAAAATATAATAATAGATCAATTTATCTGTATTACTTAAGAGCAGTTTTCGAACAAATGTAAATGCTGTATCTCAGCTTACATAAATAAGAAAACACTGGAACAAAGATAACCAATGTTTTCTGATATTAACATCTTGTGTCATGTCAGAGAATTCTAAATAATGGAACAAGGCTGCCCCACCCAAATACAATTTTTGTCATGTGTTAAAGACTAGACTCAGGGTTTGGATTGGTAATTGGATCTGTTCAACATGTAGCTCATAACTACAGACGTTTATAACATTATCACTAATCTACATATATTCTTGGAAAATCCTTATAGCACACGCTAAGTCTCAGTTTGTTATGTCTTCACCAGCCCTTTCTCAGTTTCCATCTTCAATAGGCGTCACTAGGTTATGTCTGCTTAACATGAAAA